>NW_022196905.1:36344758-36353244 GCF_008632895.1 Mastomys coucha | reverse complement strand
AAACTGGGAATGGAGAAATTTACATGTAAATAAAGAAAATATCTAATAAAAAAAAAAAAGAAAAGAATAAAACAAATCCTACAGAGCCCCAAGTTTCTCCTTTGTTTGGCTATTCCAGCAGCCTCAGTCTAGTTTTACATGGCTCCTGCAATCTTAATGACCTTGCCTCCTGTCTCTCCCTTTCATACCATGGTTCAAACCCCTCTCAAGTTGTCATATATTTACCATTTTTTTCTCACTTCAGATATTTTCTTTCAAGATCCTATTGACATGGATCTTCTTCCTCGTCTCTATCCCCCAGTGAGTTATACCTATGTATACTTACCAAAGCCAACACAAACATGCTGTGGTCTCCAGGAGACATCCTGCACCATTCCCTTCCCACTCAGACTCTGGTGTCCCATATGTGTACTTCATATTCATTCACCAAAGATCTTAGAATTATTCATTCCCCTGGCAAGTCCTGTAATCTCAAGGATGCTCACCATTAGATAACATCAAACTGTCTGGGTTATGTAACCATTCGACTGTCTTCCTCACTTAAGTATACAGAGGATCATGTACCATTCATCTCAATTCCGTTGATGACTAATTATAATTTGTGCAGCATAATGTAGCTTAATGGATAGATATATGTGGGAAGGAAGACAGAGAACAAAAATCAGGAAAAGAGAAGAAAGGAGGAGGAAATAGAAGGAAAGCAGTATGAAAGACAGGAAATTTTGTAAAGGAGGGTGGGGAAAAAGAAAGAGAGAGGGTGGGGAAACAAGAAAGAAATAGAAAGGAATTAAGGGTGGTAAGTCTATCTCCCCTCCCTCTCACCAACTACAACCATGGTAGACAAGGGTGGAAGATGTAAACCACCAGCCTGCAGTGATCCACATTCTGCTCATAGTGCCCCTCCATTGGAGCCTCCAATTTGTTCTAAACAAGTACCTTTCTAGGCATAGCACAGTGCAGCTAGAGCATGTGTTTTAGGCTCCTCCAGCCATCTGTTCAATTGTTCTCTGCTACTCCCTGCCTCAGATGTTAGCCAAGTCATTGTACACCTCTGCTGCATTTCTCTCACCCATGGAAACCAGTATTTATTGTGCTCATCTTGAAAGTAACAAAAGAGGGACAGGAGGAATGTTTGACATGCTTAAGGGCCTCAAACAATCTCAATAGGGAACCGCTCAACTCAACGTGTGCAGTTGTCATGAGGTTTCTTCTCATTCCACTCAGTTCTCAAAAACCCAAGGAAGTTTTTGTAAGCAAACATTGTAAAAATGTCTCCTGCTACTTGCAATCACATACCAAACATGCTAATAAAATTAGACCTGCACTTTGCAGAGCTTATGACTCCCTTAGCTTTAATATTTCCTGCTAAATAGATCTTTTTAAAGTCCTTGGGAAAAATATCTGCATTAAATATGCCAAGATAATAAACACATACCTACAGCATAACACGAGTAAATTCAAATTAGTGAGAAAAACGTCAGCTTCACAATAAATAACCAGGCAGCAAACATTCAGTTCCTGCAAGGGAAGAAGCCACATGCACTAGCAGCCCCTCAGCCCCATGGCTCCTCCTTACCATCAGGCCTTACAGAAATTCCACACTTTCTCTCCATGTATGTTTCTTTTTTTTAACCTAGAACATAGATTCAAAATTAATACCTTCATCAGAGAGCTGGGGTAATGATTAAATGAGAGTCTATTCTATACCCATGATCAACTCTCTCTACATAATTCAACTTACTGAGCATTTAATAAAATCTAGATGGCTGTTCATAATAAATGTTCAATAAATTGAAGCCTTTCATTTTTCTGTAGAAATTGCTTTTTTCTTATATTCAAAGATAACACCATGACTACTTCTTTAGGTTTACATGATGAATTATTGGATGCTCAACTACTCTTAAAATTGTAACTCTTGGTGTGCCCATTAAGAGTGTTTCCAAACTACATTATAATTTAAATTAGAATATAGAGCAAAATACTTCCTTGTAAGATTGAGAAAGCAGCATTCCATTCACAGACATCTCAAACGAAACAAAAACTGGCAGAGGAGTGAAATCATCTGTGCCACTCTTCTTTTTTATTATTATTATTATTTTCTTTATTTACATGTCATATGATTTCTCCTTTCCCAGTTTCCCCTCCAAAAACCAAACAAACAAACAAACAAAAACAACAAGAACCAACCCCTGCTGCCTCCCCACTCCCCATGCCTGCCACCCTACCTTCTCCCACTTATTGGCCCTGGCATTCCCCTACACTAGGGCACAGAATCTTCACGGGGCCAAGGACCTCTCCTCCCATTGATGATTGACTTTGCAATCATCTACTATACACATGCTGCCAGAACAATCAGTTCCTTGGTTGGTGGTTGAGTCCCTGGGAGCTCTGAGGGTACTAGTTAGTTCATATTGTTGTTCATCCTAAGGGGATGCATACCCTTCAGCTCCGTTGGTCCATTCTCTGACTCCATCACTGGGGACCCTGTACTCAGTTCAATGGATGGCTGTGAGCCTCTGCATCTGTATTCGTCAGGTACTGTCAGAGCCTCTCAGGAGATAGCTATATTAGGCTGTCGTGTCCTTCCTTCAGTCTCTGCTCCATATTTAGTCTCTGTAACTCCTTCCTTGGGTGTTTTGTTCCCCCTTTTAAGAAGGAATTAAATAACCATATTTTGGTCTTCCTTCTTCTTGAGTTTCTTGTTTGTGGGTTGTTCTTCCTGTATTCTGAATTTCTGGGCTAATATCCATTTATCAGAGAGTTGTACCACTCTTCTTAAGCTGAGACATCCATCTTTTATCTTCCCTTTCCCCAGTACATTGGAAATTCCGGTTCTAGAATCTTGAGCCTTGGACAAAATTACTCTGCCATCTTCCTATTCTCCTATTCATTGTCCAGTTTCTATAATCAATCTTCTATCTATCTATCTATCTATCTATCTATCTATCTATCTATCTATCTATCTATCATCTACCTGTCTGTGTTTGTCTGCCTGCTTACCTGTCTGACTGTCTGTCTGTGTTAACCAATTATCTGTCATCCATCTATTTTCTATTATTCACCTACCAATTACTTGTCTATCATCAATCTATCTCTTATTTTGTTTCTCTGCAGAATTGTGACTAATGCAGACAGATAAATAGAAAGTGATATGTCGCCTCTACCAACTGCATTAATAAGATTTATCAGTGTAAAAAAATTCATTGATAACTGTGTCTGTAGAACTGCTCTGCTTATATTTTGCTGAGAATAGGGTAAACCTTTAAATTTTTTGTCCCTCAAGAGTCAAATTGAAAATTCAAAACTGTATTCATATTCATTTTAGCCATAGTTCTACCCACAGTTATTTATTTTAAGTAGAAACTGCCAGATTTTCAAAGGAACTCCAGGATTGTTTCTGAGATATGGAACTCAAATTAATTTCATATAAAATAAATTTTGTGGGATATTTTAGATAGAGAAGAGGCCTTTCCTTCCAAAGCCAAAACTTATTCTAGATAAACTGGTGTTCAAAGGCAAGAATTAAATGAAAAAAAAAGACTTATAAACAAGAAAGTCTAAGAAAGTATTTACATATAATTGAAAAAATATTAATTACATTCATTACTTTCCATTCATTATATCATTCATTTACTGCCTGAATAGTAATAGAACAAATATATTTTTGAAAACTGGATTTTTCACTTGACAAAAATCAGAGCAGTTTGAAATTTTATTACTAAAAAATTTTGTCCTGTTATAGTAATAATCACAATAGGGGAGAATGAATAAAAAGGAAGCTAATGTTTAAATATTTACTTCTAAGAAATTATTTAGGCAACACTTCTAGTAGCTAGAGTGGTTTAGATGAGAATGGTCCCAGTAGGATCAAATACTTAAATACTTGGTTACCAGGGGGTTAGAACTGCATGAAGGTTAAGAAGGACTAGAAGGTGTGCTTTGGAGTAGATGTAGCACTGCTGAATAAAGTTTATCACTAGCATAGGCTTTGAATTTTCAAAAGCCCACGCTGAGCTTAGAATCTCTGTCTATGTCTCTGTCTCTGTCTCTGTGTCTCTGTGTCTCTGTGTCTCTGTGTCTCTGTGTCTCTCTGTCTCTCTGACTCTCTGTCTCTCTGTCTCTCTGTCTCTGTGTCTCTCTGTCTCTGTCTCTCTGTCTCTCTGTCTCTCTCTCTGTCTCTGTGTCTCTCTGTCTCTGTGTCTCTGTATCTCTCTGTGTCTCTCTTCCTCTCTGTGTCTCTCTGTCTCTGTCTCTCTGTCTCTCTGTCTCTCTGTCTCTCTCTCTGTCTCTCTGTCTCTCTGTCTCTCTGTCTCTCTGTCTCTCTCTCTCTTTCTGCCTATAGACCAAGATGTAGCTCTCAACTACTTCTCCATCACTACATCTAACAGATGCCATGTTCCCATCATGATGCTAATGCAATAAGCCTCTGAAACTGCAAGCAAGTCCCCAATTAAAGGCTTTCTTTAATATATAAACGTTGCCTTGATCATGGTATCTGTTCACAGCAATAGAACAGTGATGTAGAGAGTAGCTATTATGCTAAGAACACAAAATTCAAAATAGTTTGAACCTTCTATGACTATAGATTGAACACAAACTTTTAAATTCATGATCAGTGACTGTAAGAGACAACAACAAGAATAATAATAGTATGATGTTTTGAGATGGACATATTAGATGAAATGATTGTTTCTTCTTTTTAGCATCTTTGATATGGGTTCTGTAATAAAAGAAAATTACACCCTACCCTAAGAAGAGTGTGTGTGTGTGTGTGTGCACGTGCGCACACACACACACCATATCATAACTTCTAATCTAAAAGAGTACAACTATAGGACATTGCACTTTATAAAATGGCCCATAAATATACTGTTGGAACCAATGCATCCTATATTAAAAACTATTTTATTTGCTACTATTTACTTTACTTTTGAGAACAGAATTACATTGTTTTTCCTTTCCATTTTCTTCCTCCAAAGCTTCCCATGTACCCTTCCCTTTTCTCTTTCAAATTCATAGTATCTCTTTTCATTAATAGCTGTTACATGAAGATATATACATATGCACATGTACATATACATACACACATGTATATATATGCAGATATACTCCTAATGAAATCTGTTCAGTTGGTATAATATTACTTCTATTTTTAAGGCTGGTCATTTGGTATTAGATAACCAATTGGAGAGCTCTTCCCTAGGGATTGAACACACTCATCATTTTTTAATTACCTGTAGTAATTTGTGAAGGGTTGAGGTCTCTGGGCACGTCGACTTTGGTTGTTCTCAGTTGGTTCGTGTTTCGGCAATCATGTGGGTGATTTTATGGGGTATTGTCTAACAATACTAGGAAAGACAATCACTGCCAACTCCATGACCCTCTGGCTCTTACACTCTTTCTGTGCCCTCTTCCAAAATCTTCCCTAAGCCTTGTGTATGAGAGTATTTTATAGATTATCTATTGAGGACCTCTTTCCACAACTATGCATTTTGATTGGTTGTGATTTTCTGGAGTGCTCTCCCTTTGTTACAAAGACAAGGTGGGTTTTTGTTGTTGTTGTTGATTTTGTTTTTTCATTTTTTATTGGTTTATTTATTTACATATCAAATGTTATCCCCTTTCCCAGTTTCCCCTCCACTATCCCCCGTATCCTCTCCTCCTTCCCCCGCCTCTAAAAGGGTGCTCCCCTGTCCACCCACTCCTGCCTAAGAACCCTAGCGTTCCTCTATCCTGGGTCATCAAGCCTCCACAGGACGAAGGACCTCCCCTCCCAGTGATGCCAGATAAGGCAGTGTTCTGCTGCATATCCTGCTAGAGCCATGAGTACCCCCTGTGTATTCTTTGGTTGGTTGGTGGTTTAGTCCTTGGGAGCTCTGGGGGTTCTGGTTGTTTGATATTGTTGTTCTTCCTATGAGATTGCAAACCCCATCAGCTCCCACAGTCCTTGCCCTAACTTCTCCACTGGGGTTACCACACTCAGTCCAATGTTAGGCTGTGTACATTCACATCTGTATTGGTCAGGTTCTGGCAGAGCCTCTCAAGAGACAGCTATACCAAGCTCCTGTCAGTAAGCACTTCTTGGCATCAGTAACTGTGTCTGGGTTTTGTGTCAGCAGATGGGATACATCCCTAGGTGGGGCAGTCTCTGAATGGCCTTTCCTTCAGTTTCTGTTCAACTTTGTCCCTGCATTTCCTTTTGACAAGAGGAATTCTGGATTAATATTTTTGAGGTGGGTGGGTGGCTCCATCCCTGAACTGCGGGTTGTGCCTATCCACTGGATATTGTCTCTAAAGGTTCTATCTCCCCTTTGTTGGGTATTTTGGCTAATGTCCTCCCTGTTGGGTCCTAGAAACCTCTTGGGTCCCTGGCTTCTGGGACTTTCTAGTGACTATCCCCAGTTCTTCCTTTCCCACTGCTAAATACCTACTTTTAAATTCCTGACTTCTCCCGATCTCCTCCCATATCTGGACGCCCCCCCTTTCCCTCCTCCTCCTTTTCCCCTCCCCCTTGTCTCTCCCTCCCAGACTCCCCTCTCCCTTTACTTCCCAGAAATTATTCTCTTCCTCCTACTGAGTAGAACTGTAGCATCCACACTTTGGTGTGAACTTCTTTCTTTTTGGGTTTCATATGGTCTGTGAGTTGTATCATGGGTATTCTGGGCTTCTTTTTGGCTAATATCCACTTATCAGTGAGTGCATACGATATGTGTTCTTTTGTGATTGAGTTACCTCACTCAGGATGATATTTTCAGCTTCCTTCCATTTGCCTGTGAATTTCATAAAATCATTGTTTTTAATAGCTGAGTAGTACTCCATCGTGTAAATTGATCTACCTGTCTGTCTCTATACCAATACTATGTAGTTTTTTATCACTATTGCTCTGTAGTATAGCTTGAGGTCAGGGATGGTTATTTCCCCAGAAGTTCTTTTATTGTTGAGAATTGTTTTTGATATCCTGGGGGTTTTGTTATTCCAGATACATTTGAGTGTTCTTTCTATCTCTGTGAAGAATTGAGTTGGAATTTTGATGGAGATTGCATTGAATATGTAGATTGCCTTCGGTAAGATGACCATTTTTTACTATGAAACTAAATTGATCTGTGGGTCTAGGAAAAATGTTTATGTTATTGGCATAAGTTATGCTGGTTTAGTAAAGTGGTGGATGCAGGTTCTTCCCCAGGATCCATTACTTCACTAGCAGTGAGTAATTAGCTAGGTTTAGGAGCATAATGGAGTACAAGCTTCCTTTCCTGCCCTACTTTAATTGATTCTACTTAGCATCCACTTCCATGACAAAAACTTCCAAAATAGTCCATGTCAACTATAAAAGAAGGCAGGCTCCTTAGTTTGGTTCATGACATCCACCTACTTAATCTCTATTTCTATCTCTAGACATTTCTCTTCCTATCATCTCCTGGGATTACAGTATTCTCCTTTTTTTTTGTTCAAATATACCTCTTACTCCTATCTTGAAGATTGTATTGATTGCTATTTTACTGCTCTGGTAAAATTATATGACCAAAACCAAGTTTTTAAAGATGGAGTTTATTTGAGGGCTTGAGTCCATTATGGTAGGGACACTATGGCCTGGCAGAAGCAGGAAGATGCTAGCTGATCACATTTCATCTTTACATAGAAAGATTAAGCCGCCATCTTCTCTCCAGTGAGTTCCTAAGACAGGAGCAGCCAGACAGGAGGCACAGGCACCACAAGTCGCAGGGGAGCCGCAGGGCAACAGGGACAGGATCCTCTCAGCTTCCAAGTGACAGAGGTGGATCAGTAACCTTAGCTGCCCCCTTCCCTGCAAGTGGAGGGCCTGCCTCCAGGGACCGCCTTGATCTGGAGTCTCCAGTGAGAGCCACCATCTCTCCAGTGATTTCCTAAGCCCTGAGCAGCCAGCCTGGAGGCACAGGTACCACAAGTCTTAGGGGAGCAGCAGGGCGGCAGGGACAGGATCCTCTCAGCTTCCAAGTGACAGAGGTGGATCAGGGACCTTAGCTGGCCCTTCCTTGCAAGTGGAGGGCCTGCCTCCAGGGACCACCTTGACCCGGAGTCTCCAGTGAGAGCTTCCAACTAATCTCCTGTGAGTTTCTAAGACGAGAGCAGCCAGCTGGGAGGCACAGGCCCCACGAATCTCAGAGGTCTTGCAGGGCGTCAGGGACAGGACAAGCTCTGGTCAGAGTCACTAAGAACGTCAAACACCAAAAATCAAGAGATGGTGAAAGGCAAACGCAAGAATCCTACCAACAGAAACCAAGACTACTTGGCTTCATCAGAACCTAGTACTCCCACTGCAGCAAGTCCTGGATATTCCAAAACCACGGAAAAGCAAGAATTGGATCTAAAAGCATATCACACAATGCTGATAGAGGAACTTAAGAAGGACACAAATAACTCCCTTAAAGAAATATGGGGGAATACAAGTAAACAAGTAGAAGCACTTAAAGAGCAAACTCAAAAATCCCTTAAGGAATTGCAGGAAA
>NW_022196905.1:36246755-36342320 GCF_008632895.1 Mastomys coucha | reverse complement strand
GAGGGGAAACTGGGAATGGAGAAATTTACATGTAAATAAAGAAAATATCTAAAAGGAAAAAAAAAGAACAGGAAACAAAGTAAAGTTAGGTATAAACTCTCAAAGGCTGTCCCTAGTCATGGACTTTTTCCAACAAGGCAAAATTTCTCAGAGGTTCTATAACCTCCCAAAATATTGAACTTGTTTTGCAAGAATTATGTGAGGTCTTATTGGAAGAAGTATGTCACTGAGGGTGGGCCTTGAGCTTTCAAAGGCCCATACCATCCTGAGCAAGCTTTCTTTTACTTTACTCCTGCTTGTGTATCTATTAGTAATAGTAGCCACGATATATAATCAATCTAAATGTGCAGTGTCTGAGAGCCCTGATTACCTGCCTGATGGCCCGTTTCTAGTCAAGATGCTCATATTCTAACCCTTTGGAACCATAAGTTCACAAATTAAATGTTTTCTTTTGTGAGTTGCCTTAGTCATGGTGTTTTGTAGCAGCAGTAGAAAAGTAATTAAGTCATTAGTCCTTTTTATCTCTTCTTTAAAATAACAATCATTATGAATATGAGGGAACATATGATTATAATTTTAATGTGTTTTCCCCTGATAATTAGTGATGATCAAATTTTTTCACATACCTATTGTCAATTTGTATATCTTCCTTTGTGAAATACCTATATGTCTATTACTAATTTTTCATCAGATTAGTTGTTTTATTATAGTTGAATTAGTTGTGTTTCTTATATCTTGGACTCTAATATATTATAGAATATATTATTTTCCAATATTTTCTTTTATTTCATAGGCTGTCATTTTATTCTATTGATTGGTGGCTTCCTGAATTTGGAACCAAACATAGATACTAGAAATACATCCAGATATTAAAGGCCAATCCGTTTTTGACAACTTGCCAAGAACACACAACACAGAAATGGATTCTTCAGTACGTTCTGATGAGACAAATGGTTACTTATATTAAAAAAGCAAAAATGAATTTAAATTATCAGAATATAGATAAAATGAACCCACAGTGTGCCAAAGTCTTAAACTAAAAACATAAAACTGCAAACCTACCTGATAAATAACCTCACACTGGACAGCTTTCATGACTTTAGCATAGTTCATGATTTAGATAAAACTGCACAGCCAAATATCAGACTATTTTACTCTCAACAAAACCTAAGGAGGTGGGTATCATTAATACCCCATATTTGCAAATCAGAAGATAGAGATCCAAAGAGCCTAACATAGTCACAAAAGAACAATTAAATAATCTGATAGGAAAGACTCTAACTATGTAAGGGACAGCTAATCTTGAGACTAAGGTTGCTAAGTGTTTGTTATGGCTGGGGTAGGAGGGTGCTAAGTGTTTGGTGTGGTTGGAGTAGGGAAGCACACAGTTGGTGCTTCATAGATAGGTATCAAGTGGCTACATTGTGTGCTATGAGACCCAAGCTTCCTAGTTAAATTTTTCCTTGGGGAGGGACCACATTTCTATGTGCAGAAATAATTTTCTGCTCATATCATTCGACTTCTAAGGGACTGAACTCACATTTGTGGAAGGGAATTTAATGACCTGAAAATTGTTGTTTTCTCAAACATACTGATTGGCCAAGGAGCATGTTATAAATACAGTTCTAAACAAGACTATTAAGGGAACAGCCCTGCAATTATGGCTACTGTAGATAAAGGATGCATGCTCAAAAATATCATGGTAAAAATTCAGATGATAGCATAGATCAGCGAAATAATAGGAGTTAATTTCTGTTTTCCTCAATCTGCATGAATGAGGCATATAATTAACTCAAATCACCTTCACCCACTCCCACACATGCCAAACACGTGCATGGTTGTACACACACACACACACACACACACACTCACATCAACCTCCTTCTGTGCATTCACAATCTCTTACAGTAAAATAGCATTGGCACAAAATATTCAATTCCACAGGGAAAACTGCCACCATTTTTATTCCACCCTCATCACTATGCTTCAGAATTAACAAGCTTCTTCATTAGAAACCTGATCAGGGAATTCAGATGGGAATCTAATCTGAAAACATCTAGAGAATCTGAGCTTTCCTGGGCTCTCAATTCCACACCATGTGATGGAAAGGCTAATATGAAAGAGGGAAGTGATTTACTTTAACCCATCCAGATACCCTTGCCTGACAGACAGAGCCTTTTAAAATGAAAACCTGAATATCTACTCTAAATAAAAAGAAAATAACCCCTTCTGGTGGGATTTTCTATGTGAGAATTCCTACCTGATCCAGGGGAAGATTCCTGTGGTCTCTATATCTGCTCACTTGAAAAGTTAGCTTTACACATTCCTGAATCAAAATACTTGCAGAGATGTCACATCATGACCCACAAGGGTTTTGTAAAGATGACAATTCTTCAAGCTTCCATCTTTCTCAGGAGCAGGGAATGGGCGCACTGAACAAGACTTCTTGAGTATAATGATAATGACATATGTGTTCAGGATCTGACATTTCATGCCTTGAGTACCCCCATTCTCCTTTGTTTAGTTATACTGTTTCTTCTATAGATCTTAAAAAGCTCCAGTCCTTGATTCATATTTCTCTTTTTTAATATTTATGTATTTTTGAGGTTATAATATAATTACATTTCTCTTTTTACCTTCCTACCCCAAAACCTCCATCCATACGCCCCTCCTGATTCTCATTCAAATTCATGGCCACCTTTATCATTAATTCTTGTGGTATATTGATATTTGTATGTGATATAGTCCTCAGTATAACCTGATCAGTTTGTATAAAGTTACTTGCATATAGGTTTTGATATCTCACCATTTGCTATTGGATAACCAGTTTGTGTGCTCTTCCATGAGGAAGACTATTTCATCCACTCTCAGCATACCTTAGTTATCTATAGATCTTTGTGCAGAGTTGAGACCTTGTGGGCTTTCCTATTCATGTTGGCACATCTATTCTTATTTTCTTCATTCAGCTTATGTGTAAGCAGTCATATTGGTAATATTTCATAGCAGTTGCTTCTGACATTACTAGGAGAGTTATGACAACAAACTCCCTGTTCCTCTGGTTCTTGCAATCTTCCCTGGATTGCTGGCTCTATTTCCAGTACCAAACATGGTTTCTCTCTTGTTAAATGAGTCTCCAGTCTAATTATGGCTGTTGGTGACCACCAAGGTGTGTGTGCCACTACTGAACCCTTAGGGTTATAGTGCTATGCTCGTCATTATTGTGCTTCATAGGTTTTATATCTAGATAATAATGTAGCTTGCTTCCATGATGTCTTTTGGTACCACTAAAGCTTGTCATCAGGGAGGACTCAGTCAGTCCAGCTCAGTTCCAGCTCAGAGGTCTCTGGACTCTCTGTCTGAAATTCATGGGATCTTCAGTAATAAGGACTTACCTTATACTTTGCAAGTACCTTGGACAGCTCTGACCAACAACTCAAAAGAAGGGTTCTCATGTCTGGTATTTTGGGTTTTATTAGGTGATCTTTGGTTGGCTCTTGGAGGGAGTGTGGTCTTATTGTAGTATCCCTTGCTGTTTTGAGGAAACATGCTAATATCTACTGACTGCTATGACATTCTGTTCTAACATGTACTGACTACCCCAAAAGGCAGAGCAAAGACACTAGAAGTTGAACCTATATCTTATGCAAAAGGTTTTGAGGCTAGAGATGTTGCCAAATATGTCCATGTTTCCACTCCCACCACACCCTTTGGTTACTGAATTAAAAGCTTTCTAATCCAGAAAGTGAACACCCTACTTGTGGACCCAAGAAGATATGAATCCATCAGTGTAAGCACAAGGGATTTTTTCTCATCCTTAATTTCATTATCACTCACATGTTCTGAGCCATCTATGCATATTTGCATTTATAATGATAGTAATAGCCCTCCATAGGAATTTTAGTTTTATAGACAGTTTGACTGATGGGATTTTTTTTAAAAAAAAATCTCTATATTGATTCTTTGTGAATTTCCCATCATGGACTCCTATCTTACTCATCTCCCAGTCACTCCATATCTGCCCTTTGCCTTGGCAAACTCTTCCCCAAAAGAAAACAAAAATAATTAACATTAAATTATAAAAGAATTTTCTTGTGAAAGCTGCAGTGTGTCACCATTTGTACCATAGCATACCCTTTTGTCCAGATGACCTTCATTTGCAAATGTTTATTGCAATGAGTCATTGGTCTCCTTCAAGGCCTCTAGCTTCTAGTACACTTTCAATACTCAGTCCTCACCAGGACTCCATTTAGGTATCCTTTTGTTGCTCTGTGTCTTGAAGATCCAGCAGCTTTGGTTCTGCAGGACCAGCTCTTTTATATGCTCCAGCAGTTCAAAAATGTGATAGCTGTTAGGGTGGGCCAACTCAGAGGCCTGGATCTGAGCCTGGAGAATAGCTGAGTTAGTGTGCCTGCCTTCCCTCCTGTGACCATGTCAGCTGGACATGAGGTGAGGGGCAGGGCTAGACCCTCTTTTCCCCTACTCCTACCATCAGGGTCAGTTCTTCAGAACTGTCCTGGCAAAAAATAGGGTCAACTCACCCACTTTCATGCCTTCAGACTGGCTCTCCCATACCTATGCCACCAGGGCAAGCTCTACCTAGCTGTCCTAGTGAGCAGGTGAGGTACCTCCAGTGGGGATTGCATTCTCCAGTCTGTGTACAGTGAGGGGCAGGGCCATAATCTCGTGCCTTGAAGAGTAAGACACACTCTCCTGAGTTCAGCAGACAGGAAAGGGCAGGGTTAGCTCTCCTACTCTCACACCCTGATCCCAAGCAAGGGGTGGGGTCATCTCTATTTAGCCCTTGGACATCAGCATGGTCCCAGGTGACAGCTCAGACCAAGGGCATGGCATGGCCTTTGGTAGTAACATGGGCCACTATCATCTATACACACCCCTTGCTGCTGCAAGGCCACAGATACAGACATGGCCCTCTGCAGCAACATGGGCCTGGACATCATCACCATGGCCTCAGAGGGCAGCACAGGCTTCTCACATCAGGCTATTCTTACCACCTTTGTGTCTCCAGTTCCACCTCTCCTGACAGTGCATTATCTTATTCTCTTTCTGTTCCATTTCTTCACCACATACTTGCTCATCATAGTGGTGCCCACTCATCTATGGCACATGGCAGTAGGCAGGCCTCTGGGTGTCCTCCACCTGCCCATACCACATCAACAATGACATCTTCTTTTGAAAGGTAAGGCAATTAAATTTTTGTCCAACCCAAAGATTCTAAAGGAAATTAATCCCTGGCCAAAGTTTAACACAGCACAGAAGAGCTACAATTCAACATTTTAACAAGCTAAAGACATTACCCTTTGTCACACAACCCTTTGGGAAACAGTTGAAGTTGAATAGAGTCATCCATTCTTGTGCTTGAACCAACCAACTAGAGGGTTTATCAGATAAGCCAAGGATAAGCTGTAAACCTAGCAGGACAAGACAGTTGTATGTCTCTACACTGAAGGTACTGCTCATCTTCCTGGGCCAGGATTTAGCTCTGGGAGTCAGCAACTCACACAGTGGTCAGTTATATCAAAAGAAGTCATAGGCCCACTAGTTGTACTGGTTCCTTGCTCTATTGATGGACAGTGTAACTCACAAGTTCCCAAGGAACAAGAACAGTAACTGTCTTTGCATCTCCAGTTCCCCCTCTCTTCATAGCACACAAACTGTTTAGCTTCTCTTCCTTTCCCAGCTCTCCACCACCTACTCATTTACTTCTGCTGTGCCCTGCTGGGAAGAGTCAGACTGGCAGAATTTTTACAGCACAGACATAGTACCAGTTTAATTTGTCAAATAGAACCAAGCTTAGGAGATCTACAAACTATTGTTAATAATTGAGATTTTTCCACACTCACTGCTGCAAAAGTTGTCCAGAATGATGGCATTGCCTCACATCCACCATGGAAAATACACACATTTCAAAGCTGGCCCAGACAGTTAGTAGTCAGCCTCCCCTTATGTGGGAGAAATCCCCTCCCCCAGGAAGAAGACTGACTCTTGTGCACTAGCATCATACTGGCTAAGCAGTTAAAGGAGTAGAAAGCATCGCTAAGATGTTAAGAAGGGTGGGCTCTTTACTGTTTGTCCCAGATACTCAATTCTATATAGGAACTCCTCTGCCTTATTTTCTTATAAGCCAAAGGAAAGGTTTAATAGACATAGGCCCATATATCCCTGTAGAATATGCAATCATTAAGAATATCGTGTCCGTGGGGGTTCACTTTTCCATTTTCTCTCTGACCATATCTAGTATGAAACTGATTCCACAAACATGTACTTGCCAAGTGGTCCTAACTGATATTCAAATGGAACATCTTAAAGTCTAGATTGAAAGCCAAGAATATTCTTAACTTCTAACGGAAGCCCTTAAAACAACTTTAGCCAACTATTTTTCAAACTCTCTTTATTGCTGAGAATCTCATTCATGTATTCAAAGAAACATGATCATATAAACTGACAATTTTATATCCATCACATCCATATCAATTCTATGCCCCTATGTTCATCAGCTTTTTTTAAAATTGCTGTTATAAAATATCTGATATAAACATCTCGAAAAGGACAACGGGTTGATTTGACTTCTAGTCTTAAAGGTTTTAGCCCATGACTTCTTGGCCCTGTTGCTTTTAGATCTGTGGCAAGAAAGTCCATCATTGTGTAGAGCCTACTACAAAGCACTATTCATATTATACTGGCCAGGAGTCAAAGTTAGAGGAAGAATATGAACCAGGGACCCATTATTCTTCAAGAGCAAACCCACAGAGGTCTAACTTTCTCCCACCAGACTCTGTCTAAGAAAGATTCTACTGCCTCTCAATGGTGACAAGGTAAAGACATTATCCTCTGTTATATGACACTGTGGGGAACATTTCTGATCCAAACAATATGCATTCCCCAAGGCTCAGACACATAGCTTCTTTATATAGGTTGTGGATCTCTGAATATGCGTTGTGGACCTCACATACTAACCTGGATCATAGTAGGTCAGAGAGTAAGCTTTATTAAATATTTGTTGAATAATACACAGTTTGATAAATGATACATCAAATACATCTTTGAACTTTCACCTTTAAAAAATTGCTGATATCAATCATTACTCTGAAGCAAGTTATCTTTGTGTTCCTTCCTTTTTTCTATCTGGTCCTCAATTTCTTTATGGGAGAGAAAAGGGGAGCATATCTAATAGGCTGTGACCCTTCTTTTAGCTTTACTATTCTCATATTCTGGGGTTCAAGTACATAGATATAGAATGATCAAGTATTCAAAGGGATAGGATAGCAGACATGATAAGAGATCCCACAGGATGTTATCATCCTGGATCATAATTGCTTTTTGACCAATATTCTTTTTCCCAGTATCCTAGAACCTAGGTGACCATTTATCTAAGTAGTTTTATGAATCTTGTGGCAATTAAAAAAAGAAGTAAAAAAAAAAAAAAAAAAAAAAAAAAAAAACAGATGAGTGAGAGAGGGGATGGGAAAGTAAAAGAGTCAGAGAAGAGGAAGAAAGTAAGCAAGAAAGAAACAGTTAGAGCCATAGAACCATCAAAGACAAAACTGGAGACAGAATGTCTAAGGCTGAGAGGGAGGACAAAACAAAAACACATAGACTCTGAGAAAGAAAATAAAAGCAGAGAAAGAGAAACAGACAGGGAGTGATGAAGCAGAAGCAGACATACAGAACTGGGAATAAAAATACAAAAATAAAATAAAATAAAAGTTAGCAAATCAGAGAGGAAGTCCGTAGGTCAGAGATAGAGACAAAGAAACTAGAAAAGATATCACAGTTGCCCAAGAGGCATAGCTATTGAGATTTCCATGGAGGAGAAAGATAACAGTTTTATGTCTCTTTCAAATGATCACCATTTACCAGATGATTTTTCCTTAGGATCTTCTGAATGAGGTAGAGACCTTGGCTCTCTCCTCTCTTGTTTCCTCCCAAAGCTCTGCTTATGCTCAAAAGACAAATTTATTTGAGTCCTAGGTGCTGTTAAATGCTCTCTTGCCTTCATTTACAATGTGCTAGAACATGAGGTTCCTCTAGAGATTTCATGTAGGAGAGAGTCAGTAAAGCCAAGAATAGCAGGGACGGGACTGCCAGCCACACTCCAGGAGCCACAGCAGAGCCAAGAGTGGGAACACATTCACACTTCAAATTCATGAGTTTGCATCTTCATTTTAATAGGCCCAACAGCTCCAACAGCAAACAAAACTACCCTGGTCTGGTTGCAACCCTATCCTCGGGCAGAGCTAATCAGAAAGCACTTGCTCAAATAGGAGACCCAAGTATGGTGATGATTCCATCTTCTGCAAGTGTTTGCTGATTGATAGTTTCCCAAAAGTGGGATTTTTATCACCTTGGCTTTTGTGAGCTTCAAAAATTCTCAGTGTTCAATTGAGTTCAAATGATCCCTGTGTTCTGTTGACCCAGGTTATAATTCAGCATCAGACCAGAAACACCAGGCTTTTTTTTTTTTTTTTTTTTTTTTTTTTTTTTTTTTGGTTTTTCAAGATAGGGTTTCTCTGTATAGCCCTGGCTGTTCTGGAACTCACTCTGTAGACCAGCTGGCCTTGAACTCAGAAATCTGCCTGCCTCTGCTTCCCAAGTGCTGGGATTAAAGGCATGCGCCACCACCACCCAGCTACAGTTATTTTTCTTTTCAAGTGTTCTTGTGTGGTATTGTGCAGGTTGGCATGTGCATGGGTGAATTGTGTAGTAGATGGTTGTTTACATGCTGGCAGGTGAGAATAGAGAGTAAATGTGACATCAGAAATCTTCCTCCATTGTTCTTCCTTATTATTCTTTTGATATCAGGTCTTTCATTCGAACCCAGAGCTCATTAACATGGCTTGGCATCCTAGCTAGTTTTTTTTCTAAGACTGGAATTACAGACATTCCTCCAAACCCATAGGTCATTTATGTGAATTCTTGGGTCTTTTCTGTTGTATGACAAGTGCTTTAATCAGTAAGTCATCTCCCAAGCCCTTACTTGAATTTTCGCCCCATGATCCACCCTTTCCGCACCCATGTATCTGCTTTCTTGTTTACAGTAACTTACATACCTGTACACCCATGAACATGACATTTGCGTTGTCAGCGTCAACACTAACCCACATGCAAGGAAGAAAAGGCTTTCTAAATCTTGAGAAAATTCCAAGGAAGAAGAAGCATCTCTTTGTTTCCTCTGAGTACTTCCCCTGGTATACTCTGAGAATAAAAACTGCTTCAAAATGCAAGCTACGTTTTAAGTCCAAATTTTCAAGTCTTTGCTGTTAATCCGTTTTTAATTGACATGGAGTGCATTCCCAATTATTAGTGGAAAGTATAATTTTGGAGCTTAATTAAATGCTCAAATCACATTTCTGACATTAAAATTTGTTTTAGGTTTTTGTTGTTGTTTTTCTAATGAGCTGTTTGCTGATAACTACCGTATGGATGGAAGGACCAAGAGAGGCTGGAAAACAGCTCCAGATACTGCAAGAAAAATAACTCCACTATTGATAAAAAAGAATAACCCTGTGTACAGCAGGGGGTGGGAAGAAAGCCTAAATTTATTGCTGCTGTGTTGAATGTGCAAATGTCACCTCCTTAAAGAGGGAAAATTAGTTTCTAAGCCTGGTTTAGCAGCAAGCTCTGGCTGTCTGCATAATATTGGATTTTTCAAGGCTTCTATGATGCCCTGGGGTGGGATGTTTTGCATGCAAATTGCACATTATATAATGCTAAAGATGTTATATAAGGAAAAAAATGAAGTCTGAGGCTCATCTTTTTTTTTCATTTTTTGTATTATACTTTTCAAGCTTCCTGGTCTTTTAATTTTGGCTAGCATTTACTGAGCACCTACTGTGTCTTGGGTGTTCGTGTGGCATTTAAAACTCATGATAATCATTTTAAAGAGGTATAACTATTCAATTTGTGCACATAACGAGACTGAGGGTCCCAGGGGTTAACTGCCTCAGCTGTTCCTTGGAAAGGGGTATTGCCCATTGATCCACACCAGAGCTTCGCCAACTGGGGCATGCATCCATACTCCCCAGAGGACTTGTTAACATACAGATTGCTGGGTCCTAGCCCAGACTTTATGATTCAATTAACTGTGAGTTTTTAGTAAGTTCCTATGTAGCTCTAACACTGATAGTCAGGAGGTCCCACTGGGAAAATCTCTGATCAGTAACATACCTTTGCTCCAAATATGAGATATCAGGGATAAAGGGGATTTTAAGACATCATTTGATATATGTCTTCCTTATTGGAGTAGGGGATGGAGAGAATGTCAGTCTGGAGACAGCGAGGTGGCAAGTACCAGGGTATGCTCATCATTAGGTTGACATTCAACAGACGAGTTACTTAAAGTATGAACTTAAATCATGAGCTGATCGTCTCTTCAGCCTTTTGTCCTGTGAAGGCAATGTCAGCATTACTACAGTCTCTTCTTAACAAGAGAATCAAGACTTTCACCCATGATGAGATTGGGAGGAGTAGGAGAGAAGGGCAAGGAAGGAAGGTCTCAGAGGAGGCTTGGGCTTCAATTCTATCAGGGCCTCAACCATCCCAGAAGAATCACAGGTTGTTTGCACAGTCAAATTGAGATGAAGTGAGACTAAGGAAGACATCTCATCACCCCATTTTGTATTTGTACATTCTTCCTGTACCTGCTGCAAAATAAAATTTTCCTGATTTATTAAGGGTTATTCCTTTTATAGTTTTTAATTTGATTTTTTTTTATTAAAAAGAGGGGTTTAAGGGCCTGGGGACATAGCTCAGTTGTTGAAATGCCTAGTACACAGAAAACCCTGGATTTGATCCACAGTGCTACATAAAACCAGGCATGGTGGAACGTGCCTGGAATCCCAGCACCAAGAAGGCAGATCAGAAGTCCATTGTGTTTAATGAGTTTGAGGCCAAGCTCGGACATATAAGACTAAACCAATATAAATATTTAAAAGAAGGTACAAGTTTTGTAGGTTCTTCAGGTCTTCTCAGGTATTCTAATGAAAGAGTTTCCCAAGAGACGCCTGGATTTCTCTCTCAACAATGGAGAAGATGCAACCGTGGTACCAACGTTGTGCAGAAACTACGCATCACAGTAATAGTTATTATTCATAACGAGAAGTACAAAACAGTCCTGCATATGTCTGCAAGTCGGCCGCTCTCAGGACTGAAGGTGTTGTTGAAAAGCAGGAAGAGCAAGAGAGCAAGGGTTGGGCTCAACTAGTGACCTCTTTATGAAACCAGGACACACTTACCTCCTGAGCAGTCACCAGGGCTGCCATTTTATAATGTCTGTGCTCCATTCTGCACTGGGGAACTTCAATAAAGCACACGTGAGAACAAGCTGTACCCTGTGTGGAGCCCCCATGGTACTTGTCCTGGGGACCCCACACCCTTGGTCACAGCTTGCAAAGACATAAAACTCAATACCTGAAGCCTGGACTCTTTTCCCATAACCATTGTTTGACGTCACTGGTTCTAATGACAAGCACATTTCGGGAAATTTTTTTAAAAGGATTGATTTTATTTTTAATTATTTGTATGTACTTGCACTTGGATATGGAAAGGCACACGTAAGTACAAGTCCTTGCAAAGGCATTGGGTCCCAGGACTGGAAGCTACAGGTGATCATGAGCCACGTACTGTGGATGCTAGAAACAAACCTCAGGTTCTCTGCAATGGTAGTGCATGTTCCTACCTGCTGAGCCAAATGTTTGGGTTTTGTGGAAAGGAAGACGTTATAAAACTGCAGTCAAAGAAATATAGAAATTGTCACTAAGATTGGCCCCTTTGGATAAGAGTATAAGGAAGAAAGAACAGCTGAAACCCTGTCACAAAAATTCATTTTTATCTCCTTGTCTTATTTTTAAATGAAAATTTTTATTTTATTATATTGGCTATATAAGGTCATTATCACCCAAATATGTAATATATTTTGAGCATATTTACCCCACATTCCACTGCCCTGGTTTTTTTAAACTCTCGTTAGTCTTCTCCTAGATGGTTTCTTACATTTCATGCCATCTGTACCTATACCTGTGTCTCTGTTTCTGTCTCTATCTCTCTGTCTCTCTCTTTATCTCTCTATATATCTGTCTCTCTTTCCCTCCCTTCTCCCTCTTCTTTCTTTCTCTCACTCTTGCAGCAAGCTAAGCCCACCTGACACTTGTTCTGCTCCTTCTCAACACTAACATGCATGCTTGCATACAAATGCAGGATTCCTTTATCTCTTTACCACACACACACACACACACACACACACACACACACACACTGAGCTAGAGAAATAGAGAGGGGGAATATACATAAATTCATGAATAAGAGAAAACACGTGCCATTTGTCACTTTTAGACTCTTGCTTTGCTCAGTGTGCTTACCCAGATGCATCTATTTTCCTGGAAATGACCTAGCTTTATCATTCTCTCTACTTTTTATAATATCTCAGCACCCACCCTAATGTTTCTGCTGAATTTGATATCACACCCATATCAGTGCATGTCCAAAAGTTCTTGATCTAGAAACAGCAGCAAATCCAGAAAACACAGGAATAAAAGAACCTAGCAAAAAACCACGGCCAGGCTCTGCCCCAACCCTATCATTGCATCCATGTTTTACGTGGCCACATCCTGAGTACACAGAAGATAAATGGAAGACAGGAGTGGCAGAGTGACTAAATCAACCTGGGGCATGTCTCCTGCAATTATAGTGAACTTAGCATGAGGAACTCACTGGATAAACTGCAACAATGTCTATCTTGATGATTCCTCACATGCCTTTTGTCTTTTTTCTAGTTTTTTTTTTCCAGCCTTGCAAAACTGATTCAATAAAACAACACATTTTTTGAACTGTCTTGTTTTCAGCCTCAGGATATGTTCCAAAATGTTCTATTCTTTTTTCAAAACTGTTGTACACTGAATTTGGAGTTTAATCTTCCAGATGTCTTTTTGTGTTCCTGCCCCTGTACTGATCTCTCATTCTCTATTTTTTCAATTATTATTAATTTTTTTATATAGTTCAGCCATTATCCCCTTCCTGGTCAGCCCTCTGACAGTTCCTCATCCCATTCCTCCTCCTCCCCCCTGTCTCCAAGAGGATATCTTTCCATCCCACAAGACCTCTCTACTCCTTAGGGCAAGTCTCTCAAGTGTTAGTTGTGTCCTCTCTCACTGAGGCCAGACCAGGCAATCCTCTGCTGTATATGTGTCAGGGCCCTCAGACTAGCTAGTGTATGCTGCCTGGTTGGTTAGTGGCTCAGTGCCTGAGAGATCTCAGGGGTCCAGGATAGTTGAGACTGCTGGTCTTCCTATGGGTTTGCATTTTTAAATTTATACCATTAATTCCACTTTGACTTGCATGCTCTTACTTTTGTCTTATATGAATACTCTTCTCATGGAACTTAGATGAATTACTGACACTGCTCTGTTCCCTTTCCTTGATGTTAGCATCTCTTTTATTGTCACTGCTGGTCTACAATGGTTACAAGATTTTCCAGGATTTTGAAGTGTCCCCATCTATCTGTAAGAGCAGGTGAAGACCTTAGATATGTCTGGTGATTAAATAGGCCAGACAAGTAGTGCCAGCAGTGACTGATGAGAAAGTTGAATTCAGGAACCAGAGGAGCTTGAGGGCACTTCAATAGCTCACAGATGATGGACCTGGGAGCAATGAACAACATGAATCTATTAATGACACATCCCATCATAGTAAATGAATCAGACATGGGTTGTGCTTCATAAACAAGATCATGAAAGGGACAGAATGGCTTTGATGTTGTGGACCTAAGGGACACATCAAGTAATAGCCTTCTGAAATCATGAGATTGGCTGTCAGGGGCTTAAAAGAGAACACAGTTACAGGTGAAAATGTAATTTTACCAAAAAGAGAATCAACAATAATCTCAGAAGAACTGTATGCCAAAATCTATTTTACTACTTGCATATTAAATCATTCATGGTGAACATAATTTCTACCTCAGTTTCTTCATGCTTCATTTGAGTTGTTGGCTTGGAGAGTGTAATCATACATAGATCAGCGTGATCTCTTACTCAGCAACACTACTACTGGAGGCAAGAGAATCCAAAGGTGGTTCTGACCAGTGCAGGGACAGTGTGAGAGGTAGGAGTCTGACACTGTGATGATGAGAACGGTTATGATTATGTCCTTGATGTCGCCTGGGCCTCACCTCCAGGCAGAGTAAACACCAAGTTGATATCTGTGCATTCAGTCATTCCAGCCAAAAATGCCTCTGCCTTGGTTTGTAAATAGTTTCAGAAGCTACTCTTTAGTTTTGGGGCAAAGAATCACCAAATTTTAAGAAGAGGAGCTTAAGGGAAATATGTTATTGAAGGAAATTGGTCAAGATGTCATTTCTATAGCCTTTCTATTGCCATTTATCTTGGTTAGCATTTTGTTTCCTTCCTTTCATTATTCAGTCACTGACAGCCATTCCTGTTGTTTTCTGTTGCAGAGCCTTGGTCCTACACTAGTTTATTCTTCTCTCCATATCTGCCAGGTCAAATGCTCTAGCTAGAGCTTGTGATGAGCACCTACCCCAGGCCTTTGGTGTATGGATAATATAAATTTGGATTTGTTTTATTCACCAAGAGGGCCTGCTTCTAACTTGTTTGCCTAATCTCCTTCTGCTCTTCTTAGATATGAGATCTCAGTCTTACAATCCAAAGGTTCAAGGCTCCCTTGCTCTAGTGTCACCTGGAATTAAAAAGTATGACAGTGAGTTTACTAGTCCCTATACTAATGGGAATGATGCTCATCAGTCAGGTTTTTTTCCATAACTCATAAATACTTGTGGCCATTCTCATGTCTGGCATTCCCTTTCTTAGATAGGAATTAGACTAGCCTCTTGACATCCTTGAGCTATTTGCTATTAGGACTTGATGGGGCCATCTTTTCCACATCTATTTATACTTTGCACATCATTGATTTGATAACTAAATCTGAAACTTCTCACCAAACAAGAAGAATTAAAATGAAGCCACTAATGTAGATTCTTGATGATTTTAGGTATACATGTTCCATTTTAAATTATTCATTTGGAGAAGTCAGGTACAGCCTCAGAATGCTCACTGTTTCTCCTAAACACCACATTCTAGTGCTATGTCTCTCACATGCACTGTCACTGCATTGGTGCCCCAGGTTTATCAGTATCAGACTAATGAGGTTTTAAAATACTAGTGCAGTGAGTGCTCTGAATTTGCTTTTCCAAGGGCACTTCACTACGTGGATAACGAAAATAGGTGCAGACAATATTTAACTCACATGGTACTAATTTCTAACCTTATTGTAACATCTTTAGGACAGGGGACTTGTATAAAGAATACTTGCTCTCAACACATAGTTGACAGGAAAGTCCCCTAGGACCTCTAAGCACTGAAAATATTAATGATGATCATATTACATTTTGACTAAAACATAATGGATTTTGTATGCTTTTTAATGCCTAACTTATGAGGTTTGTTTTTCTCAATTTAAGTAACAGTGCTTTTATCAAACTAAGAGTCAACATGAAATGGCTATGAAATTATAGTTGAATGAACTGTTTATTTTTCTGAGTTTTGGAATGGAAGGAGGAACAAGAAAGGACCTTTGGAAATGTTCTTTTTAGATGTGTGCATTCAGTGTGTCAACTATTAAGTACTCAGATCAAGAAAGGAGAAAGAAAGGAGTAACTCAGAGTACTTGAAGCAATCAAAAGGAACATTCCCATGAATAGGCAAGCCGAATTGGATGTGCCCATTAACAGAAGAGGAAGTATCAAAAAGTGGTCTCAGAAGACTGAAGATAATCAGTAAGATAATAGCATGTGAATCATACAGCCACAAGAAACTGAATTTCACTGGTAATAATCTTGGATGAGGAGCCTCTGTCTGCTGTGAACTCTGGATAGTTATGTGGAAGAACTGAAATTTACCAGGAGAATTCTTAATCAGTGGAAAGCCAATCATTGAAACTACTGAGCCCTAGAGAAATAACAGACTGGGGTTCTATTTGAGTCAGATTGACCACTGAAGAGGGCGAAGAATGATGCCTTTGGAAATGTGGCTCTTAACATGAAACTAAAAAGGAGAGAGCAGACAACATGTAGTAGCTGCTATGTCATTAGGGATTACTTATCAAGCAGAACTCATCCATCAGATCAGTACTACCAAGGTAGCTTACCTGGAAAGCACAAAGAGATTTCAACAAGTGTTCTAGGTTCCAGTAAACCAAACAAAAACATCTATCATGGACTTTATTCAATTACATAGACAGTTATAAAGTAACAGAGATCTGATTGTAGCCACTGATTCTTGTTTGAGATTATCTACTCTAACCATAGTTACCCCTTGAATGTACACCCTTGATGTACATTTATTGCCATTTTCACTAGTATTTAAGTACCTGATTTATGCTTTTTTCCAAAAGGAGCTACTACTTAAAGAATATGCCATACTCTTGCACCCCAGTTTCCTGCTTATGTAGCTCTTGTCTCCCTGTCTAGGTTATTTATCATTGTTCTCCATAATTAAGGCCTACTGTTTTCTAATTATACCTAGTGGATCCTGTAGAGAGTTGAAGTGTCCCTTTTAAAACCACTTGGACTTTTCCTCTCTATACATATTTCCTATCTTTGGTAGTAATGTTTAATACCTAGACCATGAAGCCATATACTTCTCAAATGCTCAAACTATACTACTACTTCAAGCCACAATATCAGTGCCAGGAGTATGACCTGACTCATTAATAAATGCTGAATATATGTATAGCAATGCCTAAAGGGAAACAGGAAGTCACTGAGACTGAGAAAGTAAAACCAAGTATACAGGTATAAAGGGATCTAAAATATATTGTGTCGCTATAGAAGATTCTGACAATCTTCAGGGTTACTTTGGTGCTTGTTTCATATGCCTGTGATAAGAATATACTTCAGAGAGATTATCATTATGGATGAAAGTTTTGGTTTCTCAGAACAACCCCATGGAAGAGCTACACAGATCTTAGTGCAAATGTTTGCCAGAGCTAGGTTTATATTGTCTATCTTGGCTATGGATTTGTTTTTGCTTCACGTACTGTGCAAGTAGAGTCCTCAGTCTCCAAAATTATAGATCTATAGGTCAGCTGTGTTAGGCTGCCATAGAAAAAGAATTTCACAGTGGAGGATATGGCCTAGAGGAATAAATCTATTTTGTCATTGTTCTGTGCCAGTAAATGTTCTGAAAATTCCGATGTAATGTTATAACCAACAAAGAGGGGAAGAAGTGACATGGATGCCACGTTTTTCTATATATAAACTTTGACAAGGGTCTTACAACCATCCTCTCATCAAACAGGTCATTGCCTTTTGAGTCCATGCAATCTTGGAGACTCCCTAGGAGACCTAAGTTCCATCAGTGAAAGAGTCAATAAGTATGCCCAGGTTCAGAGCCTCAATCTATGCCCACATATCTAAGAACAGTTTCTCATGACTTCTATCACTTCAACCAACTTGTGACTTGAGAATTAAAGAACAAAGTTCAAGCACAATTTTTCAACTTTCTCTCTCAAAGTAGATTCCTTACACAGTCAGAGCCACAAATTAAATGCTTTTTTAATTTTTTTTTAAAAAAAGTTTCTTTCATGTTGAATTTTAAAACTTGAGAAATTACTTCTTAATTAGCCATGTCACTAGAAGGATTAATTTGAGAAAATATTAGAAAAGGATTGACAACTTCAAAATGATTTTCTCTTTTTAATGCCTTAGCAAGCACTCTCCATATTTATGTTTAGCTAACATTTTCTTGAAAATGAATTGTATTTAATGACTGCAGGCAATTGTGGAGCAGGAGAGTAGAAAATAAATTTTATAATACATTCATAAATAAAATAATAAAAAAGCAATAAGTGGAGGTGTATTTCAGAATCCATGTCATGTTCTCTTTGTCTGATTTTCAAAACCCTTATAAGGATTTTCTCTGTAGGTGAGAAAAAAAACACTTCCTAGAAAAGATAAAAGTTTAAAAATTAAGATATCTTTCTTTTCAGTTTCAACTGTGCCATTCATTATTAATATAATCTTGAGCTTATGTCTTGTCCTGTTCCCACATCAATTTACATATAAATAATTCATCAATTAAATGTCTTCATTATTCTCTCAATAACATGTTGCTGTCTGTCAGCCATGCTACAGGTAGGCACCTGTGTAGATTTTGGGACACAGATGGTATGTGATGAAAAATTACATGCATAAGCATTAAAATAAAGAGTAAATAAATGATTCTATGTTGATTCTCCAAAGATGTGATAATCAACCTAAAAAGTGGGACTTTATAGATGAAAATACTGAATTCAAAATAGTTACAGGATTCCTCTTTGGTTTCTTACCCAATCAGTGATTTAAAATACATTACTTTGAGATGAGTGGGTGGCCCCATCCTTTGACTAGGAGCCGTGGCCAAAGTTTTTAATCCAGA
Source organism: Mastomys coucha (assembly GCF_008632895.1). Lineage (NCBI taxonomy): Eukaryota > Metazoa > Chordata > Mammalia > Rodentia > Muridae > Mastomys > Mastomys coucha. The sequence goes on along the minus strand of NW_022196905.1, from coordinate 36,323,877 downwards.
AATGTTCCTATTCAAAGGAAAGACAGGGACAAAAAGTGGAGCAGAGACTGAAGGAAGGGCCATCCTAGGACCTCCCCTCCTGAGGATCAATCCTGCCTGCAGACACCAAACCCTGACACTGTTGCTGTTTCCAAGAGGAGCTTGCTGATAGGAACCTGGTGCAGCTGTTCCCTGGGAGCCTGTGCCAGTATCTAACCAATGCAGATGCAGATACAAGTTTCCAACCATCAGACTGAACTTGGGGACCCTTGTCGGGGAGCTGGCAGAAGAACTGGAGGAGAAGAGGGGGATTGTAACCCTATAGGAAAAACAATGTTGGTTGGCTGGACCACCCAGTACTCCCAGAGACTAGACCACCACCCAAGGAAAGTACAGGGAGGGTTCCAGGGCTCCAGATACATATGTAGAAGAGGATGGCCTTGTCTGACATCAATGGGAGGGAAGGCTATTGGTCCTGTGGAGGTTTGATGTCACATTATAGGGAGATGCTGGGGCAGTGGGGCAGAAGTGGTAGGTGGATGGGAAGGGGAGCATCCTCATAGAGGCAAAGGAGAGAGGGGCAGGGGGAACGTGGGATAGGGGATAGTGGAGTAGTAACCATGGAGGGAGAAATCATTTGAGATATAAGCAAATGCAAAGATAAATAAATAAATAAATAAATAAATAAATAAATATTAAAACTACTTAAAGCTAAATATGTCAGTTAAGATTTGGGGTAACAGAGCAAACTTCATCTAAGATTTGGGAGAATGATAGAAAGGTGAAACCATTCACATGAGTCAACACTCAACATGACAATGGTGAGATAACAACAAAGAAAGTGGGGTAGTGGGATTTTAAAATCATTGTAGTAAGCATGTTTCAAAGGGACAGGAACAAAATGGCCAGTGTAGTCCAGAACAAAATCAACATGGCAGGTCTCCTGATCTAGTGTGAAGCACTGTTTCTTCATGGGGATCACATAACATGGAGATCAAGTCCTCCTTCATTGCCCTTTCAACTCTGTCCTTTCATTGGGTGAAAATTTAAAATACCTACCCTCACTATAATTCCTAGTGATCCATCAAAACTATGTCTTCCTGTACCACCCCCAAGGAGCTTGCTTGGCTTAGACTGTTTATTTCTCAAGGGATAATGATTCTACCAGATGCTACAACCACAAAACCATTAGTTAAAATTCTGAGGATAGCAAGGAGTCCCTTATTTCTTCATACCACTGAAGGTACATATGTGAAAGAACTGAGTGACTGACAACAGACTACTTGCTACCTATATTTTAAAGGTTCACAAGGAGTATGTCTGGAACACTGATTCCTTTTGGGTACTCAGTTGCTCCTATATCATATGAACAAGATTAATGGTAAACTACAAAGATGAAATAAAGACAGAACAGCAAATAACACACATATTAAGGAGTAACCATCTGAAGAAATAAAGCATGAAAGCATTGTTAGTTGAGGTATAATTAAGAGCAACAGAAATACAGACAGAACTAATAGAAGGAGTCACAGATAAAAGGCATCATCATGTGACCATTTGCAACTCAGAGCTATGCAGTTAAATATTTGCTTTGATATAATTATAATTTTACATATAAAACAAGTAATTGTATTTTATTTATCCTATCACCCTCTTATTTGCTATACATAGTTAGTAGTAGCTAGCTTCACATCTTTATATTTAATTTTCAAATACCATCACAAGGTCAGTTGGAGAACTGAGCAGGAGCATAATATATATTGGCACAGAATAATATGGTGGCCATTCTGTACATCATATTTTAGAAATAGGCCTAATACATTTTTAACTTTGCAAGAGAGCACCACTATGCAAAGTTGCAACATAGTTTTTCAATTACTTACTTTCAAAGTTTAGGGAGGGGAAGTGGAACCAGGAGGAATTAAGGGAAGGTGTTTGGGAGTAAATATGATCAAAATATATTGTTAAAAAGTTCTTAAATAATTAACAATATATTTATTAAAAACAATATTTTATTAATGCAAAGTTGATGAGAAGTTAACTGGACTCTATCAATCACTTTTCCTTCCCAATGTAACAGTAAGCAAGAGTCAGCTAAAAGAAGAGATAAAAGAAGGGAAGATGGTGGTAGCCAGCAGCACCAACAGGGCCATGGAACCATGGAGCTGCTGGAAAGAGTCTGAGAGACCTGTGAGGTTTTACAGAGAACTGCAGCAGAGGAAGATGAGCCTTCCAAATGCACAATATCTCTGAAATAACAAAGACAGCAAAAAAGGCAGGTCTTATGGAAAGAGACTTTAAAAAGTGGATTCATGGATTTGGGGGCAAAGATGTTAGAACAGAGAGGTGGAAGGACCAGGGATGATACAGGGATGGAGGGTACCTGCAATGGACAAAGGAACATGTCATTAATGAGTGGGGCAGGTCTTCAGGCCACCAGGAGGCCCACCTCTTCCTGGCAGGACAAGTAGGCCAATGTTGCCACTGAACCTACAGTGAAGCAGCCTTTGCTGCTGCTGTATCTTGCACTGCTCACCCTGCAGGGCAGAGGGTGGGGTGGGCAGGAAGGGAGGGGAGATCATAGAATTTTCCCCCACTGTTCTCAGGGTGCAAGGATGATAGCTGTACACTAGGTGCTAGCATAGATGCTGGCACTGGTGAGGGAATGGGAAGCTGGTGTACAAAATTCCCAATAATTAATAAAAATGTTATGTTGGGGGAAAAAGAAGAGACCATGTGGGGGTCAGAGGACATTAACTGCTTGAACTCAGTATTGTCAGACACATGTTTAGACAGTCCACATGACTGTTGGCATGAGCAGTCAGATACTTAAGGCCATCCTAAACTTTCTCACACAAACTAAGCATCTAATCTATGCTCACTTTGTAAGTGGCCCCAAGCCAGACCAGCAGAAATTCATCTTTGCTTTGATGTCAAAGCTATTCAGTTTTGTTGTGGTTTCATATGCAGTAATAGGTGATCTGTTTGGCATTAATGCCAGTAGATGTTAGTAAGCAGAAACTTTAAAAATATGTGATCAATATTTGAGTATTTTGATTCTGAGTTAGAGACATTTAATGATGAGTACTATAAAACTCTAAAGCTTTTTGGTCACACCTGTTCAACGATAACTCACACTGGAGTACTAGCAGTATGTGTGCTGTCTCTCCCAGACTCATCACAATCTCTAGAATACATCAAATGATCCATAAATATTTTGAATGGAATGGAATGAAGCAGAATGGAATGGATTGCTTAAACCCAGTTTAACACCATGAAACACCACGGGTTTTGGATTTAGGGCCTTCCATTATATATCAGTTAAGCTAATATCAAATATAGTACTAAGTGTACTATTGACCCACATGATTTGGTTCACCTTCCAGCTCGCCCATTTACTAATGATTTCACACTAGAGGTGCTTCTCTCCCTCTTTTTTTCTTTTTACCCATTTCTTCATCTATAACGTCAGAGTGCTAACTTACCCATTTGCAAAGCTTTTGTGAAGACTGAGAGGTTTAGATTCAGAAAGCACTCAGAGTAGTGCCTGGCATGTGGTAAGTGTTCAGTAACTATGTGTTAAATCACATAGCAATCCTCAGTCTCAATTTCCTCATGTATAAAATTCATCTATGACAATTGTTATGCCAGTCTCCTAGGACTGCAAAAATTGCAGAACAAACATGTTCAAAGGATGTGAGCAGAAGGTCCACTCGCAGGATATGAGCAGAAGGTCCACTCGCAGGCGACTTTAATCATTTTCTCTCTCTCTCCCTTGAATTATTACTAATCATCAACACAAACCCAGGAACTTCATGGTTCTGCAACATGGAAAACACATTTGTTTTAAGGTTATGTGAGGATCAGATGGGACTGTATATACATGTGAAGTGTCCTTTGTACAGCAAAGGCCAGTAAATAATTATTTCTTTTCTTTTCCTTTAGCTTTATTAGAAGACTTGAAAGCTGAACCAAAGAAAGAGTAAGACACTGTCTCTGTGGCAGTTAGTCCTAATTGTTAACATGATTGGTTCCAGAATTATCTAAGACATGGGGCTCTGGATGGGTTTGTGAGGGCATTTCCATGAAGGATTAACTGAGCAGGGAAGACCCTCCTCCAGAGTTGATATCAAATTCTGGTACCAGCTCACATATGGCGAAGTCCGAGGAAATACGATTTCTCTGTTGCATGAATACATTCTTCTTATAGCCATGTTTCCTACAGTTACTGCCACTATCCTTCCCTGACATCAGAACTTAGCATTTTCAGTCTGCTAACAGGACCTAAAGACCAGTGACCCTACAATCTTCCAACCCACCCACATCCAGCTAGGACTTCTGAAACATTCAGCCTCATATACATAGCAGCTACCAAGTTCTCAGCTTCTCTGGTGTGCAGATTGCCTTCGTTGAGCATCCCCTCCCAGACTATGTAGTGTAAGCCAGTGTTATCAATCCCTTATTGTATATATTCACTCTATCAGCTAGTTCCCTCTGGAGAACCCTGATTAATAAAACCTCCCCACTAAGCACATATCATTAGAATAAAGCCTTAGCTTATATCTGGTCCCTTTGTTTCTGCACTCGTTTACTGAGAGCTCTAACAAGACCTATGACTTTGGTTGTTCCTTAATAATAATAAAAAATTAGGTAAAATTTCGAGGCCTAAAAGTATTCAGACTAATAGACAATACAGTTTTGGAAGTCTAGACAATTAGGTAATCCCTAAACTTCACACCGTTTGTTTTCAAAAGCAATGAATTCTTAAGAAAACATAAAGTGATATTTTCACTGAAGATTTATGCATATAATGAGGACATAAATAGCAGCAAGTTATCCTGACTAAACAAATGCATCTGTTTGAACTTCCCACATTTTTTAACTTTGCTTTATTAATACACTGATAAGGCTTTTATGTATTGGATTTCAAATTTAAAAAGTTGTATTTTCAAGGCTAAGGATGTAATTCAGTGGTAGAGCACTTGTCTGTAACTCATAATTCTCTAAGTTCTATACCCCTTACATTCATGTTCATGCACACACACAAATGCATACATGTCATGTATATACATATTTTGCATGTATGTATTTACAATTACCTTCTGCATACTTCTTTGTTTACTGTACCACCAGGCACTGCCTTTCCATCAACAAGTCTGTTGCCAAACAATAAATAGTGATTCAGGCTGGCTCATGACTTGATTGGGAAAACATCACAGAAGTTGAAAAGGAACATGTTGAAATCAAAGACTGATCATGTTACTCTTTTACTTAAAACTCTTTTGGGTCCACTCATCGATGCAAAAATTATATTATCCTGCCTTCTGTGATGTGGAGAAGCCACCTTTCCAGGCTGAGCTCATCTCCTGTACCACATCCTTTATCAGTCCAATAGCCTCCTTTTTCCTGAATGTATGCTCCACCCCAAACCACCAATCTCTGTTCATATACTGATTGCTTCCAACTACCTCTTGTTTATTCCCAGTGTACTCGCCATCCTAGTAGGGATTTTGCTATTCAGAATTAAAATGTAACTACTCTATTATTAGAGCAAGGATAATGTTTTACTTGATTTTGGCACACTTTACTGGAATCACTCATATTATCTGTTAAGTAGGTATTTTTTTTTCATTTAATGAAAAGGAATCAGAGGTATAAGAAATAGTGCTAATTAAGGACAAAAAATCTAAAATAATAAATTGAACAAATCCAAAGTTAATTCAAAGAAAAGCTTAGGTCTACAGCATATACCTAATCCAACTAAAGAAATTAAATAAAATAAGTAACAAACCATAAACAACAAAAAGGATATTAATTGTATTGTTATTTTGTACCGTGGTTGAAACTTGATTGCTGTCTCCCTTGACGAAATGAAAATACTAACTAAATATAACAATTTGAATGAGGTTGCACTATGTAAATAGCATTGATTTTGATACTGTTGTTTGCATTAGAGTAAATCACTGTTAGAAAATAGCCATCCAAGTCAATGGTTCTAATTTACAACCTAATTATTTTAATTATTCCCTGAAGCTATGCCATTATACTCTATTCATATGTCCAGGGAAACATACCAAGTTTATGTACATACGTATTACACTATACTCCTAGATAAATGTAGAGATTTTTGCTCGTTTTCTGCTTGAGTGTGCCTTACATCTCATCTTGTAGCAGCACTCCCTGCCCACTATTACCTGAGTGTCTTTATGGAAAGCTTCCTGTCACTACCACAGATGGATTGAACGTCTGTACCTGCACCATCATTTATTTCATGTGAACTAGCTCACAGGTTAACTCAAGGCAACACGAAGTTGACAGGACTCATAAATTGAGGGTCTTGAAGGCTACCTGTGAGAACAGATGGGTAGCAACCCAGATCAATAGACGTACACTGGCATAGGTATTTCACTGATACTGAGGACTTATGTCAGTCTCAAAAGAAATATACTACTTCTACATGTCCTAAAACAAGGGAAAACAATATCAAATTTGGGTGCCTAGTGCAAATAAATAACACAAGAAATGAGACCTCTGCATAAAAGTACTCTACATCAAAGTACTCTGATGTCTTGTGCTGAAATCAAATGCAGATTTTTTTGTTTGTTTGTTTGGTTTCTCAAGACTGGGTTTCTCTGCGTTGCCCTGTCTATCCTGGAACTCACTCTGTAGACCAGGCTGGACTCAAACTCAGAAATCCGCCTGCCTCTGCCTCCCAAGTGCTAGGATTAAAGGCATGTACCACCACTGACTGGCCTCAAATGCAGATTTCTGTCCCCATGAAATGTTCACAACTTTGGGAGAGATAATAGCTTGTTGGCAACATCAGTATTCTGGACTCATCAATGGCAGGATGAAGGGAAGCCTCTGATCCTTTCTCATTTTTGAGCACATAAGAGAAGGAACTATATCAGAAATGGATAAACTAAGAGTTAATGTCATAGAAAATTCTGAGGCCTGAAGAATAAAGGGAAAAGTACAGGTAAGCCAAAGACGAAGTCATTACATGGGGTTAAGAATCACTGTTTTCTATTTATCTTCTACTTTTATCCTTTTGTGAGGTTTAATTTGCTTCTTTTTTGTACTTGAGACAAGGCTTCACATAGTATAGTGATTTTGAACTTTCCATGTAGCCAGAGATGATCTGGAACTCCTAGTTCTCCAGTGGCCATCTCTCAAGTGTTGGTGTGGCAGATGTGTGCCACCAAACCAGACCCTTTTATCATCTGAAAGTCAATTTGTAGACTAGGAGCAGGAATGTGGGTAAAAATCAAGAGTCAATTCCAATCAATGAGAAGACAACGGGGAGAATTTCCAGTCTTCAGAGTTGACTCACAATTTGAAAAGGTTCCCTGGCCTGGACTGCATCAAATCATTCTCACTGGAAGAATGTAAGAGCTAGATCTCATCAATGTGATGCTAATATTCTAAATTCTCAATGTACATTAGCTAAAGTGGAATACAGTTTTCAGATAATTTCTTGGTTATCATTGACAAGCATGAAGTACTGGAAACTTCTCTACAGTGACTTTAGGGTATTTCCAAATATATTACTCAGCTTGGAGCATAATTTTTAAAACCACTGGACTGAAAGGATTCTACACTTTCTGATGTAATTAATTTCTACCTGAAGAAACTCATACACAAAGAACTCAAAGGACTCAGATTCTTTTGTGGAAAACACATGTGTAGGCTTTATCTTTGAATTGTACCCAAGAGGCATGCCCCCAACTGGTCACACAGAGCTCCACGTCTCATGATCTCTGTTCTTTAAAAGCTTCACAATACTTTCTGAAAAGGGAAGGAAAGGACAGAGAAGAGTAAAAAAGAGAAGAGGAGAGGAGAGGAAAAGAGAGGAAAGGAGAGGGAAGGAAAGGGGAGGGAAGAGGAAAGGGGAGGTGAGGGGAGAAGGAGGGAAGAGAAGAGAAGAGAGGGGGAGAGACAAGAAGAGAAGAGAAGAGAAGAGAAGAGAGGAGAGGAGAGGAGAGGAGAGGAGAGGAGAGGAGAGGAGAAGAGAAGAGAAGAGAAGAGAAGAGAAGAGAAGAGAAGAGAAGAGAAGAGAAGAGAAGAGAAGAAAAGAGAAGAGAAGAAAAGAGAAGAGAAGAAAAGAGAAGAACAATGACTTTATCTTCTGGATCACAAATTATCTCCAAGGGACTCATTGGCAAAAATGAGGCTGAGGTAGAGTGGTGAGTGCAAGACTGAATCAAGAGATAGAAGTAGGAAGGACTTTAAAAGAGTTGGAAATAGGGAAGAGAATCAGAGGACATGTGACAGGTACAGAGGAAAGGAGGAAATGAAGAGAAGAACAGCAAAGGACAAAAAGACAGACACACAGAAAGACAAACATACAGATATATTTGGAAATATGACGTGATATATGGAATGCTAAATGTCAGAAACCCCAGAGAGTGAAGAAACATAGATCTCCTTACATAATGGCCTTAACTATAATGGTGCCCCCATTCTACTCCCCCCTCTGCTATTTGCCAGAACTAGAAAAATACATGAGACAAGGATCTTAAAAAGAATCCAGACTTCATTCCAAACCCGCCATCTGCTAGACTTGAAAGCAAGCTCTCTAGCATATGTGCCCTGCAGCAACTGAATTCCAACAGTCACGTGGAAACATTAAGCATAGTAGAGATTGGTGCTTTTTTTTTTCTTCAGGAATTTCTGTAGGTTTTCTAAGCTTTATAAATTCCACTAGCACACCCTGGTCTTCTTTGATGCACTTCTCAGTTTGTAACCATGAGGCTAGAGTGTTTCAAGTTCTCAAGAATTCTTTACAAAATATATAGTATAAAACACATTCCAATATTGAACAGAGATATTCAGAAGTATAGGGGAACTGAGAGGAGGGAATTATCCAAATGTTTTTAATTTTCAGACACTGAAAGCCACAGACACAGAAGCCACATTTTCTAAGAAATCTGTGTTGGGTTTCATTGTTTTTTCCATTTTTTTGTTGTTGTTATTTTGTTTATTTGTGTTTTTTTAGGTTCCTGAAGGCCTAAATAAGGTGAACCAACAATACCATGTTCAAACTAAACCAGGAAAGTATATATCAAGCCACTGATACCCACTTACACTTGGTAAGCAATTTTCCAAAGAAAATTTTAATGCTCTATATCAGTGGTTCTCAACCTGTGAATCACAACCCTTCAGGGGTCAAAGAACCCTTTACAAGTCTCTTAAAACCATCATAAAACAGATATGTACATCATTATGCATAACTAGTACAATTACAGTTATGAAGTAACTGTGAAATAATTTATGGTTGGTGATCACAAGAATATAAGGAACTGCATTAAAGGGTTGAATATTAGGAAGGTTGAGAACCACTACCCTGTATGGTTGCATCCCATCTCTTAGTGTTGGTTCTCCCATTCTACCTCTTCTCCCTCTCCCTTCCTCCCTCTCCAATTCTATTTCCATATCCACAAGCTAACCTCAATATGCCAGACTAAATATGTAAGTAGCAGAGGATGTTTGTTTATGCCTTTATCTTAAAGTGTGTCTCCAATCAACTTTCTGGAAAGGTTACATAATATTTTAACCCACAAAACTCCAATAGAACCCATAAACTCATTTGCTATATTCACACTAAAAGTGTTAAGCAAAACAAAATTTGGAGTCAGCATACAACATAATTGATCATCAATAATTAGAAGTGTCAAGATCATGAAAGCCAAGAGAAAGTAGAAAAATACTATTATAGTTTGGTGGTAACTAAGGAAAAAATTCCAGCATAATGCAATGTCAGATTGAAATTTTAGTCATGAAAGATACAGATAATATTAGAAAAATTACTGAATTTTTAGCCTTTCTCCCCCCAATGCTCAGAAAACTTATTGGAAGAGGGGCAGAAAGATTACAGACATCAGAGATCAGGGAGAACTCATATGAGATAGTGTCTTCTGGACATGACATGATTATTGGGCTCATGTACTGACAGCAGCTATGGTCCCTCCACATGATACACAGAAGACCAAGTCAATCATGGATGGGAAGGTGCTCACAAAGCCCTACTCCTAGCTGAAGAACTATTGACAGAGCTGCTAGTAGGTAGAGTTGATTTTTGCTAGGGGTGTGGCCTCTGAGAGTTTGAACAGGTTCCAGATAGTCCTGCACCCACTTGCATAGAAGCAGCTTTAGTTTGAATCAGTGGGTGTTGGTTTTCTAGAGCAGTGTGACTTCCAGAGGTTGGTCATGCAACCACCTGTACAAAGGCAACTTCAAATAGACTCAGTGGGTAAGTTATTAGAAACTAAGATGACATGAAGAGGTGTAACACGGAGAAACTCAGCAGGGTGTGAATATGTTCAAAATTCATTGTACACATGAATAAAATTCTCAGACAATGAAAAAATATTATATACTGTAACAAGAAAAATCATTGTACTAATGCTTATCTTATTAAGATAAACAGGGTGGCAAAGATAAGATAATTTAAAGGAACTGCGTTATTTTTATTATTTTTATTGAGATCCAAAAGTACTTAGAAATAAAACACTAATTTTAGAATGCTTCTTTGATTCTATTCTGAAATCATATGGTGTACATGTTCCACAGATGAATGTCTGAGCCACAGTATTAAAAAACAACAGTCAAACAGAACATTGATTTCTCGGAGAATTTGTAACAACAACAAGAAAAAGTAAATAAAAATAAACAGGAGAGGATATCTAGAAGCACCGTTGGAATTGTTCACATAAACAACTATTCAAGCAAGTGAAAGCCAGGAAGGAACATGAAGCCATCATCAAAGTTTCCCTTTATTGTCTAAACCTTGGTTTCTTTATCAACTTAACTGTGATAACATCAATGTTTATAGGAGAAAGAACAAGAAATTGTGTCTCTAACCTTAGCTCAAGTCACATATCCTGGGCTCTGTTCTAGCCTGATAAGTATAGCTCTCACCCTTTATCAAAGAAAGCTACATTTTACACCAGACTAAGACAATTACAGAAAGCTGTAACTGACCCAACTTCACAGAACAACATACCAGTGGGTGCCCATCCACTACACCTAAGACCCAAGGAAAGGCCTGGAGGAGGAAGCAAGAAGATTGTGTAAAAGCAGGAGAACCAGGATGCCGGCCGAAATAGTGTCTTCTGTATCTGAAAAAGAAGTGCTCCTATATCTCAACAGCGTGGCTGCCTAAACAAGACCTGCATAATGACAATACTGGCTGATGCGACATGGTGGAAGGGGAAGGTCTCATGGGTCCCTACCTCTAAATGAAGAGCTACAGGAAACTAATGACAGCTGAGAGAGGGAGAATCTCTAGCCCCCAGAGATGAGCCTATAATTGGTTATTCAATACCAAATACCAAATATTGGTTATTCAATACCAGCTCTAAAATCATATGCATTTGAACAACCCTAAGTGGACTCAGCAGGCTGTATTTATATATTTAATTGTTTAAGTATATGTGTATAAAGAAAAAGAGGCCACAAAAAAAAAAAAAGAATTGTTGCAAGCAGTTGTGCTTTCAAAGTATATGAGCTTCATAACATTTACATGCTTTTAAAAAGTAAATATAATCTCATTTTAATTGTGTATCCCCTTAAAGTTATATTCTTACTATGCTTTGATTTTACTAGCGACAATCTTTCCAGAAACACACGATTTTCCAGGAATATAATCCTTGTCGCTGGCAGGAGTTATCATTTCCAGAAGGATGGAGTAGCATGTAGAAATGAATTTTTTTCTGCAATGAGCTGCATTTAAGGCCATTTTGCATAAAGATTTTTATATGTGTGTAATGAGACCAAACTTTCTATTTCTTAGAAAACGACTCCAAAATGGCCCCAAGGACAAACAACCATTTAATAACAGCTAAGTTCGTCTAATATCTCTGAATCTCAAGGGAAAATTTTTACTTGACCTTCATATTATATCTATTATCACATTTTTACATTCAATATTCTTACCACCATAACCATTTTAATGGGAATAAAATTAGACTCAGCCTTCACATAAATAGCCGACAGTGTGAATCAAAAGCCCAACTCTGATATTACTGCCTTCAAAGCCACAACAGTGCCTTTGTGACAAGAAGCCCAAACTCATCAAATGTCTGATATCTTTAAAGACAGGTTCAACAAGATTGACCCAAGTGAATACTTCAGTATATCCAGAAACCTTCAGTCTGATGTACTGATGATGTTGCTTGTCTTGAGTATCTCAAGGCTATCTGAACTTTGGCTGGGTGTGCAAGTGAGCCACTGTGTAAGAAATCCCAAGGAATCAAGAAAGCTAAAGTCTCCCAGGCTCCCACAGGCACAAGCATCCCATTTCAGGGCAGGTGACATTTAAACACTGGCTTGGGAGATGAGTTGAGCAGGCAGACATAATTGTGCTGGCGAAGAGAATACTGTAAGGGACAGAAGCATCAACAGAAAAAAATGCAGAGAAACCAGTTTGCACAGAGTGAAGGGACTCATTACATCTAACAGTGTGCATGAGTGAAGCATAGAAAGCCAAACACAATTTGCACTCTGTAGATACCTCAGTCTATGCGAGAAGGCTTTCACCTGTGATGGATTGGGTACAAAGTCAATGGCACTCTTGATACTCAGCAGAATGCTTTTTGAACATTGTCTTCCCTTCTCATCTGTCTAGTTCTACACCATTAGGCAATTCCAAAAAGAAAAAAAAAGAGCAAATAAACAAACAAACAAACAAAACAAAACAAAACAAAAAAAACCTGCCTAATCCTGATTACTACACTCTTAAGAGGCAGAGGCCTGCTGGGCAGTGGTGGTGCACGCCTTTGATCCCAGCACTTGGGAGGCAGAGGTAGGCGGATTTCTGAGTTCGAGGCCAGCCTGGTCTACAGAGTGAGTTCCAGGACAGCCAAAGCTATATAGACAAACCCTGTCTCGAAAAACCAAAAAAAAAAAAAAAAAAAAAAAAAAAAAAAAAAAAAAAAGAAGAAGAAGCAAAGACCCATGACATCTGCTACAAGACAGTGACTGTCCTCTAGACATAACAGAAAAGCAACATTCATGAAATCTCTATGGTATGGGTGCCTGAAAAAAGACCTGCATAATGACAACAACTAATACACCAGCCTAGACAGACTAAATTCCACAAATCTCAACCCAGTAAGAACAGGTGGTCAATGATGCAAGTGTGAAAAATTAGTGTATTCCAGGTGCCATCTCCCACACAGGTGTTCCAATCTCAAGTGATCAGCTATGAACCCATGCACCTATGGGTAAAGCTAAATGGACTCAGTAGATTATAGTAGATTGTAATACATGCATGTAGTGTGTGTGTATGTATGTGTGTGTGAGAAAGAGAGGGCAGAGGTATAGACAGAGACAGAATATTTAAGTAGGAAAAGGTCATAAATTTGGGAGGAATGGGTACATGGGAGGAACTAAAAGGAAAATGAGGGACAGTAGTGATGTAGGTGCCACACTCATGTATGAAGTTCTTAAAATAAATAAAGTGAATTAGAAAAAATGCTTTCTAATTTTCAATACATGTTACATTAAAAACTCACTGGCTAACTATATATCTGTAGGAAAGGTATCATATAAAGCTCATGGCCCTAAAAATTTAAGCCTGTGATAAAGAAGCCTGATTCTAGTTAGTACATTGGCCAATTTTACTTTGAATAAAAACTACTAAAGACCTTTTATCGTGTGTTGAGCCACACAGAGGACTGAGCAGAGGGGAGTGTCACTATTACCACTGATGACTACTATGAACTACAGGCCATAACAACTAATGCTCATTGAATGCTCCCTCTGAATCAAACCCACACATTACTAGATTTCAGTGATACTCTCATTGGATCTTTGCACTATGAAGAAGAATTATTCGTCTTCTTTTGGAAGAAGAACCTGAACCATTGAATTGTTACAAAACTTTGCTAAGAATACCTGTGAGTAGACTTAGAAAGAGCAATTTGCAAATTCATCTGGAATAACAAAAAACCCAGGATAGCCAAAACTATTCTCAACAATAAAAGAACCTCTGGTGGAATCACCATCATAGACCTTAACCTATACTACTGAGCAATTGTGATAAAAACTACATGGTATTGGTACAGTGACAGGCAGGTAGAGCAATGGAATGGAATTGAAGACCCAGAAAGGAACCCACACACCTATGGTCACTTGATCTTTGACAAAGGCACTAAAACCATCAAGTGGAAAAAAGACAGCATTTCCAACAAATGGTGCTGGCTCAACTGGCGGGTAGCATATAGAAGAATGCAAATCAATCCATTCCTATCTCCTTGTAGAAAACTCAAGTCCACTTGGATCAAGGACCTCCACATAAAACCAGATACACTGAAACTAATAGTAAAGAAAGTGGGGAAGAGCCTCGAGCACAGAGGCACAGGAGGAAATTTCCTGAACAGAATACCAACAGCTTATGCTCTAAGATCAAGAATTGACAAATGGGACCTCATAAAGTTGCAAAGCTTCTGTAAGGCAAAAGACACTGTCAATAGGACAAGACAGCAACCAACAAATTGGGAAAGGATCTTTACCAACCCTATATCTGATAGAGGGCTAATATTCAATACATACAAAGAACTCAAGAAGTTAGACTCCAGAAAACCAAATAACCCTATTAAAAATGGGGTACAGAGCTAAACCAAGACTTCTCAACTAATGAATACTGAATGGCTGAGAAGCACCTAAAGAAATGTTCAACATCCTTAGTCATCAGGAAAATGCAAATCAAAACAACCCTGAGATTCTACCTCACACCAGTCAGAATGGCTAGGTTGAGAAACTCAGGTGACAGCAGATGCTGGAGAGGTTGTGGAGAAAGAGGAACACTCCTTCATTGCTGGTGGGATTGCTAGCTGGTACAACCACTCTGGAAATCAGTTTGGTGGTTCCTCTGGAAACTGGACATAGTACTACCAGAGGACCCAGCTATACCACTCCTGGGCATATACCCAGAAGATGCTCTTACATGTAATAAGGACACATGCTCCATCCACCATGTTCATAGCAGCCTTATTTATAATAGCCAGAACCTGGAAACAACCCAGATGTCCCTCAACAGAGGAATGGATACAGAAATTGTGGTACATCTATACAATGGAGTACTACTCAGCTGTTAAAAACAATGAATTTATGAAATTCTTAGGGAAATGAATGGATCTGGAGAATACCATCGTGATCATCCCAATCACAAAAGGATAGACACAGTATGCACTCACTGATAAGTGGTTATTAGCCCAGAAGATCGGAATACACAAAGTACAACCCACAAACCACAAGAAACTCAAGAACGAAGACCAAAATGTAGTTATGTCATTCCTTCTTAAAAGGGGGAACAAAATACCCATGAAAGGAGTTGCAGAGACTAACTATGGAACAGAGACTGAAGGAAGGACAATCCAGCCTGATATAGCTGTCTCCTGAGAGGGTCTGACAGTACCCGACTTATACAGAAGTAGAGGCTCACAGCCATCCATTGAACTAAGTACATCCATCCAATGAAGAAGCTAGAGAAGGGACCCAAGGAGCTGAAGGGTTTGGAGTCCCTTAGGATAAACAACAATATGAACTAACTAGTGCCCTCAGAGCTCCCAGGGACTAACCCACCAACCAAAGAGTATGCATGGTGGGACTAATGGCTCCAGCAGCATATGTATAGTAGAGGATGGCCAAGTCGGTCATCAATGGGAGGAGAAGCCCTTGGCCCTGTGAAGGTTCTATGCCCCAGTGTAGGGGAATGCCAGGACCAGTAAGCAGGAGAGGGTGGGGTGGCAAGCAGAGGGAGGAGAGAGGAGGGAGGGAACAGGTGTTTGTTCTTGTTTTTGTTTTGTTTTGCTTTGTATTTTGAGGGAAAACTGGGTAAGGAGATATCTTATGACATGCACATGCCTATAATCCCAGCACTTGGGAGGCAGAAGCAGGCAGATTTCTGAGTTTGAGGCCATCCTGGTCTACAGAGTGAGTTCCAGGACAGCCAGGACTACACAGAGAAACCCTGTCTCAGACAAACCAAAAAAAAAAAAAAAAAAAAAAAAAAAAAAAAAAAAAAAAAAAATAAGAAAAAAGAACATCTTAAGTTTTCCTTTCCCTCTAATGATGGCATAATCTTTCCATCCACAATATCTGAGTTTATATGTGGTGAAATATTTGCTAACTTGAAAATGATGAATGATAAATGACATGTTTTAATATTCTGATTCTGGGATATTTAAAATATGTCTCACATTTGTATTCAACTTCAAGAATGAGGGAAAGAGAGGGTGGAAAAGAAAAGTGGGAAAAAAGAACAGATGCGAAAAGGTGGAGAAAATTTAATTCATTGACTAAGTTTGACTAAGTTCAAATTCGTGACCAGTTCAAAGTCTCAGACAACCTTTCCTGCCCTTCTCCAAGGTCTGTTCTTTCTTTGTGTCCTCATCTTCCTGGAATGAATCTATTAAGCAACCACCCCCATGGGGATTCCTGAGAACACTCATTGATAATTGCACATAATTGTTCAAAGAAGAATGTCTTAGATGATGGCTTAGCAAAAATAAGGAGTATACATACCATCATTTAAGCATACATAATTTGGAAATGGGGAAAGAGACAGCTAGAAGGGTTACTTGAAGCCAGACTGGGAAGCATAAAATACATTGGAGACCTTGCATTTGGCATTAGAAAGAATGCTACATTAGACACAGTTCTCATTAACACAGATCAGAACTGGACTCTTAGTTTAAAGTAGAACATTTTCTTATCAAGAGATTATTGAGAAGATCATAGAATTTCCAGGAGCCTGGACAGAGTTTGAAAATGGACTGTAACAAGATCTCATCATTACCTTTAGATATTTATTGGGGGTCTATTAGTTAAGTTACTTAGGATACCAAGTTAGGAGGGTTGTTTGAGACTAGGTCAAGGGGTAGCCATCATTGTAACAGCGATAGTAACAATAAAAAGTCTAGTTGGGGCTGAAGGAGTTTGTAACCCCATTGGAAGAATAAGAGAATCAACCAACCAGACTCCCCCCCCAGAGGTCCCATGGATTAAAACACTAACCAAATAGTATACATGGAGGAATTCATGGCTCCAGCTGCTTATGTAGCAGTTAATTGCCTTATCTGGCATCAAAGGGAGGGAAGGCCCTTGGTCCTGTGGAGGATCAATGCCCCAGTATAGGGGAGTGCTAGGGTAGTAAGGGGTAGTGGGTGGGTGGGTATGATAGTACCATCATAGAAGCAGGGGGAAGAGCAAGGGTATCGGGGAGTTGCAGAGGGGAAACTAAGAAGGGGATAACATTTGAAATGTAAATAAAATAACTATTTTTTTCTTTAAAAAAGTCTAGTTGGTAAGAGCATTACTGCCTAGGAGCCCAACTGTCACATGAACTAGAGACTAGAAGAGGCAGAATATCCTGTTTATCCAGTCTTCCGCCTAATTTCCTCTTTCCCAAGCTGAAATCATAAATTGCAGCTGTTACAGCTGTAAGATTGTTCTACATGTGAAGTCTGAAGTCCTGAGTCCTGGAACAATCTCTAACGCTAGCAATTTTTCTTTGCCAACCCCCACCCCTTCTATCATATGAGTCCTCTGTTTGTCCAAGGGCATTCTTCTTCTGCCTCAGTTTTTTTCTACACCCAGAAGCTGTAAGAATAAAGAGGGAAAGAATGATTAAATACTCTCAGCTCCCTTAGATACCTAAAAAATTCTGAGAACTCTGTTCATGGTCATCAATGTTTAATTGTGGCTGGAAAGGAATATAGCATGTACAGAGCTGTCTCCAGAGACACCACTTCAAGGCTGAATACCAACTTACCTCCTTGCTATCCTGAAAAAAACCCAGCTGACAAGCTGAGCTTCTGTTTTCCACACTATAAAACCGAAGTAAGGTTACCTGCTTTGCAGAAGTAATTAAGCAGAGTCGATATCAATGTGTTGTAGAGAAACTGAAACTTAAGCAATAAAATAACTAGGAGAATACAATAATAATCACAGATGCTATGCCCTTTGTCCCTAACTTACCAGGCCATTCTGTTTCTCTTTTCATACTAAGCAACTCTTATGTACTGTTTCATGGTACCTTTTAAATCTTGAAGCTCATAGTTGAAATTTCATTTACATTTGTTAGAAGTTGCTGTTAATATGTTGACACTGGAGTCTATTTAACTTGGAACCTTATCCAAGAAAGTTAATCTTTTTGTTTACTTTATAAAGAAACTCTTGTGTTTTTCTGTGTCAGCCCCAGCAAGAAAGGGGTTTGTGGGGATTCAGAGTGCTCACTGAAACAGTCAGCCATTTGACCTCATTGAAAGCTCTGGGGCTTTTGCAGTTCTCCTAGTCTTCTGTGTATCATAACCCTCAGTGGAAAAAGTCCCAGCCAGACTTTCTGAATTATTAATCTCATCATGGCATCCAATACCCTCTAGATGAAAAGGACAAATGTGCTCTACAAGACGACTCTAAGGGAAGACCAAGGGGCAGAAATATCTTCTGGACCATAATCAGTATTTTTCATGCTTGGCTCTGAAGTAAGGAACACGCTGTTCTTAGACATGTCTCTTATAAGAGGCAGCAGGTTAAAACACTTCTGTTTCCTTTCAGAAACCGATACCGAGAAAAGGCATCCAGTGACTGCTAACCTCCACTCCACCACTGCACACCAAACTAAAATGAGTTTGTGTTTGGAGTTCATGGGAACTGAAGCACAAGAAAGAGATCAAGGTCTTTCTATTTTCTGTTTTCCCTTCATGGACAAGGCATTGAATCAGGAAAGATCAAAACCTGCTAGAGGGTAGAAAGTTATTGACACATGGAAAATTCCAGTTGCAAAAGGTCCATAGGAAATACATCTGTCATATTCCCGGTGACTTGGCAAGGTTCTGAAGCCAGTTCTTAGTAAGACTAACTTCTGAAAGAATAGATTTATTTTTCAAGCAGAGACCAAAAAAAAAAAAAAAAAAAAAAAAAAAAAAAAAAATGGCAGAAAGATCACAATTTAAGAGGCTTGAGCCTTGGAGCTTTGAGCTGTCCTGGAAAAGCACTTTCTAAATGCGGGGCACACTGCAGTATACATGCAGATCTACCAGAGTAGAAACTATCTACTACTTATGCCATGCACGGGGTCTGGGGCACTCTGTCGGGCTTATTCATCAGACCTTACTTCTTTCACACTAGACAAAGGACATGTGTCTATTGCCTCTTTACTTTTGAGATAATTAATACTAATAAGATACACACTGATTAAGGTCGACAGTTAAAACTCAAATCCAGATTTTCTGTATTTAAAACCCTTAAATGCTCTGTTTAGCTGCAGAGCCCTGTGAACGAACAGCTAATGCCAGAGCACACAGTTAAGAAGAGAAGATCTAATATGGGATAAACAAGAATATTTGCCGATAAGGAACCTGAACCTCCTTTTTCTCAGGAGTGAGGGCTTTCTGGGGATACAAAAATGTTAATGCTAAAATCAAGCTGTCAGGATGTACTGAAACAGGTCTTTCCCCCATGGGTAAATAGAAGGCAGGAACTGAACGAGATCTGTGTAGAAGTCAGGAGTTTATCCTAGACCCATAATTGTTCAGAAAGATAATATTCAAAAGGGAACTGAGGGATGGATTGAAGATCCTAAGAAGAGCAGTTCTGTGGCTCAGAATAAAGATTGAAGATGGGAAAAAGGAACATAGAGGGGAAGGAAAATGGAATAAATTATGCTTCTTTTTACCTCAAGGGTCGAAGTCTACACTACAAATTGACTAAACAGATTTAAAACTAGACAAAGATTTGATAGCTATCTCTTACGGATTACCCTGTATCCCTGCCTGAACTAAAAAGTAAACATTGAACCCGTACTATGACCTTAATATACAACATCTGATTTGGAAGCAGAGTTGTGATATATGCAACTAGTTAAAATGAGGGCAGGGTAGTTTATGATGGACTTTTCATCTTATGACTAGTATCTTTAAAAGAATACAGTCACAGCAGCCAGCCAGACAGGCACGGGGAACTCCACATGACAAGAAAAGCTAGGATTAAAATTATACTGCAAGAAGGTTACTGGAAAGCCACTGGAAGCTTGGAAAAGAACTAATTGCTTTGCATGGGCATTGGCAGAGTCATTATTTTGATGTAAAGGCTTCTAGCACAAAGAAGAATGAGTCAATAGACATCTATCACCTGGAGCTATCCATCCACAGTATTTTGTTACTGCAGCCCTAGGAAGCTGATATGGTAGCCAAACTGTATCAAAACATACTTTTGCTACAAGCAGACTGGATGGACATAGTACATAATGTAAATGGTCTGCTGAGCTATATGAGGTGACAAATGCCTTGAACCCCAGCACTCAGGAGGCAGAAGCACATAGATCTCTGTGTGTGTGTGGCCAGTAAGATAGTGAGTTTCAGGAAAGCCAGAGCTATAGAGCAAGGACCTGTCTGAACTCCCAACTTCCAATAAATACAATGAAATAAATGGTCTGCTTTGGTAGAGAAAACAGACAGTAAGCAGAGTCTGTTTTTCAATGATGTATCTAGCGCATTTAATAGCATCCAAGGGATGCCCAAACAGCTAAGATTCTGAAAGAGCTTGTCTCTTGCCCAAAGCTGCACAGGTAGGCAGACTTAGAACCACAGACTCAGGGCATGCCACGTTAACTTCAAAACAAATTGCCAGCTTTTTCTCCCACTCAGTTTTCCTAAAAGGAGTGGCAATTACATCAAGTAAGGTTGCTGCCCACGTGAAAAAGTAGGCAGAATCCAAAGCCAAGTGAAGATGCAAGAAACCAAACCTTGAGGGGTTTGGGCAGAGCCATGGAGAGGACATGCTGAGGACCTCTTGCCCTACAGTGCTCAGTCACCAAGCTGTGAACCACATCTGCAGCTAGATTTGTTTTCCTGTCTTCTCTTTAGGCTCTGAAGCCCACCAGGAGGCATAGACAAAGCATGCTCCTGGAGAGTTCAGCGTGAGGAAGTCTTTTTTGAAGCCTCTGGGGCCTTACAGGGAAGACACTTTTCCTAAAGTTAATTACTTTCTGTGTGAACATCTGATTAGAAATTTCATTTGCAAGCCCCACCTGCTGCGAGGATGTCTCCTGTTTTTAAAGTGGATGTTCAAAGAATGTTAAATTCCTAATATATATCTTCATCTCCTGTGGAAAACAGAACAGGGATTATTTTAGGCCTAGGGAAGTTCGGATCTAGTCACAGAATTCATCATTCCCTTATGCAATCTAGGAGAACAGGGAACAGATCGGATGAGAGGTCTGAAAGGAAAACATGCTGTGTAT
Organism: Mastomys coucha; assembly: GCF_008632895.1. Taxonomy (NCBI): domain Eukaryota; kingdom Metazoa; phylum Chordata; class Mammalia; order Rodentia; family Muridae; genus Mastomys; species Mastomys coucha. Next base: position 36,302,648 of record NW_022196905.1, on the reverse strand, counting down.
AAAATTAGCCTGAGTCACTCCCGCAAGTGAGAGGCTGAGTTGAAATCAGGAATTTTTTTATTTTCTATTTTTTTTTTAATTTCTACCCATGACTCCTTCACTCTGACAATGAGATGTTGTCTTTGGAAATGAGCCAGGATGTTGTTGTAGCCTATTTGTTATAGATGTCACTGCTGTAAGATCAGTAGTCTAGGAGAAGGACACAGGATCAGCAATCAGGGAACCATCCCTCCAGCCTCTGCTTCCTCATCCAGCAGATGAAGCTATGTATTCTGCTGTGAGGTTACTCATGCCTGGTTACTCTTTCATGTCACTCTCTCCCCTCATAGTATTTGCATTCCTTCTCAGCTTTGCACACTCTCCCATCATGATAAGAGAGCGGATGCATTAGGTGGTTGGTGGGTTGACTTAGGTAAGACACAGAAAGAAGCTCGCAATGCTATAAACAAAAGTCCATATGAATATGTGAGAAACAAGAGATGAACTGAGGTGTGGTTCTTGCCTAATCTAGCCATTCACTCAACCCCTCTCACTCCATGCCTCCTATGAATCGCAATGAAATGGTAGACATTGGCGGTAAAAGAGTAAAATATCATCTCTTCCTACTAGGATCCAAATCCTGCTGAGGTGAAAGAGAAACAATGGTTAACCATAACTGAACATTGCACAGGTGCAGAACTCAAGATGCAATGGATACAGGAATCAGAGTCCTTCTCCAGCCCTTTTCAATCATAGATAGCATCCCAAAGAAGACAAATCTGGAGAAGAGAGTGGTAAAGAGAATATTCTGGAAAGTCAAAGCCCAATACTTAGGAAGAAGCTCAGTTAGTTACTTATCTCTAGTTCAAAGCTCTAAGATTTGTGAACTCAGCACGGTCAAATGACAGGGAGCTTTTTGAGGTCTTATTTGGGATAACAAGTGGCTGATTGATTAGTTGATGTCTGCATGGTGAGCCAAGAGGAGCATAGGCATCTTTGCTGTCATACCTGGCAGTAAGTTCACTGCTGTTTTTATACTGAGCATCAAGGGCATTCCTGAAGGGCATGATAAATCTCTAAAGCCATAGGCAGCATGAAGAGGAATAGGTAGAGCTTGAGATGTATCACTGTGATAGTCTTTATTAGACTCATATTAGACTTATAGTTAACCATATATCGGCTTTGATTAGAAGCCAAACTGTGGCCACTCAGCTACTTCTTTCTGTTTATTGGCAAATGATTCTTAACTTGATGACGTTGTTGCAAAAATTCAAAGAAATACTAAACATACGGTGACTAACTAGAGCTGGCACATAGTAGGTTTGCAAAGCACATTAAAAATCATAACAATCACGACAATTTTCTAATCAGAAAGTTCAGATATCAGAGAGTGGTTTAATATGTTTACTGTGTAGGAAGATATGAGTCTTTATTGCTTTAATGACAGTTAGATGACTTTAGAAGCTGCCTAGGGATAGAGCTCTGTTGTCACTGTAGATAATAAAAGCAGAATTGAGAGGAGAATTAATGAGGAAACCAGATGAATCCAAAATGCTGGGCCATCATCCGTCTGGACTGCATCAATGCCCTGGAAAGAAAAGATGACGTCAGTGTTTATTTCTAACTCCTTCTTTGAGAATGCTGAGTGTTTTCAGTCTGGCTTCTGATTTTAGCACTCCCAACACACCTGGATTCCAAATAGCACTCTTTTTAAATCTTTGTTATTGCTGTTGGCCTGGTTCCCTAAAGCAACTGTGTACATGATTATATTTTTGATAGGCTTGTAGGAAGGCAGCAGTGGTGTGTTCCCTAAGAACAAAGAAATGCACAAAGACTGTCTTCCCAAGTGATAAGCCAGGAATAAGGTATGCAAAGCAGCCCTCTCCCTGGTGGGAACAGAGCCAGCTCCAGTTTTGTTGGATGAGGGTGAATCTCAAAAAGACATTGAGGTATCTAGAGAAAATGTTATTTTGGTCAGAAGGAAGATGATTAGCAACAAAATATACAAAATAGGATAGAGGGAATGAGTAAAGCAAGCCCTACATAATGTCAAATCATTTATCCAACAAGACAGAATGTATGGTGGCTCTTGCCAACCTTAGGACAAGCTCCATGTGTTTTGTAGAATCTTTCATTAAGGCCCAGTCCACTTTCTTTCCCCAGAGTTCCTACACAAACCTCTTCAGCTCTAATCTTCTTACTACTTTTACAATAGCCACCCTCTAAAAATGAGATTCTCACCATATTCTGCGTGACTCCTCTCATTTCATTGTGCAGCTTTAACTCAGTCTTCTCAGACAACCACACTGAAAAATGATTCAACAGAGAACCAGAGATAGACAGCCTGCTTTTAACTTAAGTAGTGGGACATAGTCCTAAGAACTGCAGAAAAAAAATTCTGCATGTGTGTTTTTGTGTTTTTGTATGTGTGTGTGTGTGCCTGTATGCATATGTATCTGTATGTTCTGTATTTATATAATTCTGTGTGTCTTTGTTTGTGTGAATGTGTGTCCTTGTGTGTTTATATATGTATCTCTATGTGGCAATGTATGTATGCAGAACCAACAAATTTATTACCAGGAAATAGAAGCTTGCTCAAAACCTGAAAGGGTATGGATATATCTCAGGAGTAAGTATATTTATCATCCACATGGCCCTGGGTTCCATTCTCTGTAAGCTGCTGCTGCTGCTGCTGCTTCTTCTTCTTCTTCTTCTTCTTCTTCTTCTTCTTCTTCTTCTTCTTCTTCTTCTTCTTCTTCTTCTTCTTCTTCTTCTTCTCTCTCTCTCTCTCTCTCTCTCTCTCTCTCTCTCTCTCTCTCTCACACACACACACACACACACATACACACACATTGAACATGAACAAGAGGATGGTTCTGCACAACATAAAGCTGGTAAAATTCTCAGTCCCAGCAGATTGCAGAGCTGCAGCAATTTTTCGTGACCAAGAGAGCTCTCCAGAAGGCACTTAGTATGCGAACGGGGTTTCACAGCCATGAATCTGCCTGACTAAAGCAAGAGAATACATTTTAGAATATTTATTCGCTCTATCTCTTAAATGCATTTAGTGAAACTTTTAAATTATTTTTTTTCTAGATTCTCATTTTAGGAGACCTTGATTTTTAGCAACAGAGGTTTATGAAATCATAGATCTTTGAGGAAGAAAAGCAATAACCCTGTTTCATTCCCATTTGGCAAACGTGTCCCAAATGGAAGATGGAGATATGAGCCTATCCCATGACACCACTACATTCACTCTCAAATCCAATAAATGCCCTCAGCTCTAATTTCATTCATACTAGAGAATGTTCTGGTTATAACTTGACTTTCCAGGTAGCCATGCTAGGGAACAGAGGAAACAGAGAATGGACTTGAACTTTCTGACTTCCTGTGTTGAATGCATGTCTTACTAATAACCACATACAACACAAATGACTTGTTTGTATTTATGAATGAGCATAGTATATGTATCTATTCTCTCTCTCCCTCTCCCTCCCCCTTCCTCTCTCCCTCTCTCTCCTATGTGTGTCTGTGTGTATGTCTCCCTCTACTCTTTCCCCTCCTATCTCTCTCCTCCCTCTAGGGTCTTTTTCTGTCTCTCTCTGTCTCCCCTCTCTCTCTCTGTCTCTCTGTCTCTCTCCTCTCCCTCTCTCTTTCTCCATCCTCTCTCTCTGTCTCTCTCTGTTTCTCTGTCTCCCTCTGGATGTGTGTGTGTGTGTGTGTGTGTGTGTGTGTGTGTGTGTGTGTGTGTTTAGTTCAATACCAAAAACATTCCCTGACTTCCCTGACTTCCCTGACAAAGCTGGAAGCAACATGTCTGTGACTCTTGAAATCAAAGAGAGTAGGATAAAGTCTCTTTGATCATCAACTTCTACTAATTACCCTAGGGACTCTTGGGCAACCAAGGGGCATTCTCTAATGACAATCTAGATCTAATTGGGAGAAATATGAACAATATAAAATATGAGGATAGGGGAGGTATGCATTCTGATATTCTAGAGTTTTCTTTGGGTAGCCAGAGTTTGGGTAAGGAGTAGGATAAGGTAGAGTTCTTGTGATTCTCCTGAAGCTTCAGAAGGTAAAGGGTAATGTATGTACAACCTCTGAAGGAATTTATTTTGAAGAAGAATGACTGTAAGAGGCACACTTGTTCAATAAAGTCTAAGATACATCTTGGTAAATTTGGTGCAAAAGATGAAGACATGGGTACTTGCAAATGCCATAGACTCTAACAAGGTTCATGCTAACAGTCTAAAGATCCTCATGGAGGAGATGGCTCATCCTGCAGACTTGAACACCTTTTTTACTTGGTGTGGATACATGTAAGATCTTGCATACTCTTCTTTGCCGTTACTCAGCTGTGGACAATCTAGTCTTCCCCTGAATCATGCAAGACCAACATTGAGAAGCCATTTTTATCAACTTCTTCCCAGACTCTACAGATACTCCCAAGTACAATGTGATCTCTTCTTTAGAATTAATGCAGGTAAGTGTGTTTTCTACAAATATTTTCCCCAAATTATCTGCTATTCTCTTAGTAGAGCTTCTATTCTGAAAAGAGGTAAATATAAGGCACATCATACAAACATTCCAACATACTAAACCAAAATATAAAACAAATATCATATCATCCTGGCCTTTTTAAATGAGCAAAATGAGGTTAAAAAAATTAAAAAAAGTACCCAGCACTGCTCAGCTAGTAGATCACAGATAAGTAGTTTACAAACCTGACTCCACAAGTATAAAGATTTAATCACTAGATCAAACCACTTGGAAGCCAGAATGTTACTTGGCAATTAAACAAAAGCATAACTCTTTTATTATTTCAAAAGTAGATACTCACACAAGACCTGCAGATTGAAGTCCAATCTGTAAGAGTATAATGTCTCAGCAGTACAGATGAGCAGAAGCCATGCCTTTCTCATAGCTTGTCATCCTTTAAGTAAGAGAGGAAGCAAATAGAGAGGGTAAAAATTTTCAAGAAAGAAGGATATGCATTGCAAACAAAGAAGTTCAAAGCTGAAGAACCAGAGAAAACCACGATGAAGAAACTTGAAACTAGTTGTGAGCAATGTCAAGAAACAGTAAGCTATTTATTTGACTGTCATCTAGAATCTTACAGGATGTGGTATTTAGAATAGGTTTTGCCCCCATAGACTCATGATTTGAATATGCTTGGCCCATAGGATGTGGCACTACTAAGGGGTGTGGCCTTATTGGAGGAGGTTTGGCCTTGTTAGAGAAAGTATATCACTGTGGAGGTGGGGCTTTGAGGTCTCATATATATGTTCAAGTCTGGCCAGTTGTGACAGAGTTTCCTTATGCTGCCTTCAGATGTAAAACTCTTGACTCCTCCAGCACTGTGTCTGCCTGAAAACTGCCATTCTTCCCTTCGTGATAATGGAATAACCCTCTGAAATGGTAAGCCAGTTTCAATTAGATGGTTTCCTTTATAAGAGTTGCCTTGGCCCTAATGTCTCTTCACAGCAATAAGACCCTAAGTAAGACAGAAGTTGGTACCAGGGACTGCATTGTTGTGTGATAGACCTAACCATGTTTGTGTTTGGAAGAATATTGAACTTTGGACTGTGGGGTATTGCTACAATAGGCGTAAAGATGTTTTTCTTTGGAAGAATACAGATCTGGGGACTTTGGGTTAGGAAGGAAAGCAGTGGAGAAATCTAAGCAGGGCTTAATGAGCCATACTATTAGGAACATGTCAGACAGAGGAGCTGGGGCTGATTTAAATTGTAATCACCTGGCTCAAGAGGTTTCAGAGGAGAAGAATTTTAATATGTTGCCTTAAGGTCATTCTTGTGATGTTTTGGTGAAGATGTGGCTCTTGTCCAAAGCTGCCTGAAGCTAAAGTGAAGAGATTTAGATTAATTTCTTTGGTAAAGGAAATCTCAAAACAGCCTAGTTTAGATTCTGTCTTTTCATTTACTCGTATGAAGAGCATTTTGGTCAAGCATAACTAGCTTAGAAAAGAAAAATACAAAACATAAGATGTAAAGATTAAAGGGGCACCAAGAAGTAGAATGGTGCTAAGCCCTGTACTGAAGGATATTAAATGCAATTAAGGAAGGGGGAACCTCAGGGAAAGATCCCACCCAGCTAAGCTAATTGTTTATGCATTTGCAGTTGAACAAGGGGTAGCTATATCATGTTAGGCATTATTATGACCCGGTTATTGTTTTATTTGGACATAAGGAGATATGATTGTGTGTCAAATTGACAAGAGATAAGTTGTAAAGCCTATTCTCAGTTGTCAGCCTGACTATAATGGACTAGAATCAAGACATGGAAGTCACACCTGTGATTTAAATCTTGAGGCTGGAAGACACAGGGTTTTGATCCTGATCTTGAGGCATAGTGGCCATATCTATAAAAAATATTGTGAAAAGGAATTAAAGGAAAGAAAAATTAATGTCCAGAAGTGATGGCAGATTACAGCACTCAGGAGACAGAAGCATACACATCCCTGAGTTTAAAGTCAGTCTGCAGATCAAGTTCCCAGGACAGTCAAGCTTATACAGTAAAAGAAATTTTCAGAAACAGAAAACTGGTGAAGATGTAATAAAATAAGGGGTGTGGCCTCCCCCCCAATGTCAAGCAGGCTTAACCTGACCTTGTCCTTGCCACAACCTCTAGTCCACCTAGGGTGGAGTCTATTGTTCTGCCAAGCCTGCAGCTTCCCTAAAGAAGCCACTCCCTGCTGAGCTGCTGAGCCTGCCTTCCAACAAGATGCTGATGAGGCATAGTTGGGGATGAGTCCCTTCCCTTTGTATTCTCAGATTCTGAAATACACATTCGGCCTTGATCAAAAACTTGTCTTGGTCTCATTCTTCTCTAGACATCCCCCCACTAAGCCCCATCTTTCCATTTAGGAACCAAAGTAACCCATGGCTGCTGGTTGCTGCAAAGGGGGCCATGTTCCAGCACCACAGCTGCACAAGCTTGGCCACAAGCCTCTAGCTTTAGAATCAAGAATAGAAGGGGTTACTAGAACAATTGATGTTAGTTATCTTGACCTAAGAAATTAGCAGTGATTAAGAACAGACCAGTATCACTGAGGTGAAATCTTCTGGAAAGCTAGCATACTAAGTGTACAAAGAAGCTGTGTTCTAGAGATAGACCTCCTACTGGAGACTGGACTTTGTAACTTGTAAGAAACATCCAGGTGGTACTTGTTTTGAAGGTATGAAGTGATCATGGAGACCAGCTGAGGCTTGGCACTGTGAGAGGCCAGGAAATGCCATTGATGAAAGTGTAGCCTTGGTGGCAGTTGAAGGCCCAGGACAGGAGAGTCATGCAAAGAAGTTGAGGCTTGGCACCATGAAGAGAGCCTATGGGAGGCTATTGGTGAAAGTGCAGCATAATTGCAGCAGAAAACCCCAGAGTATTGGAGCTGGAATACCATGGAATGACCACCAATAACAGCAGCAGCAGTAGAGTGGAATGGAGTCAGCCAGAACCTAGACTGCTACAGAGGACAGAGCTAGAAGCCTGATGCAATCCCTTTGGAGGAGTCCAGAAGATCATGTGTGGATCCCAGACACTGGAACAAGAATCTATGGAATTGAAGTTGCTTTGAAGGCCCCAAAATATTAAAAATGCCAGAGCCATGTAATACCTGCCAAAGAAAGCTGCTAACAGGGAGTAGAACCAGCCCAAGAGAAAGAGTTGTATTGCAGTAAACAAAGACATGGAGATGCAGAGTTTGGAGTTTGCCCAACTGGTTTTTGGCCTGACTTTGGTGCAGTATTTTCTTATTATGATGGTTTGGAATGGTAATGTATATCCTGTGATGTTGGAAGTATGTGATCTACTTTTTGATTTTATAGGGGATGACAGTTAATAGTTTGCATGAATCACAGATGAAACTTTGAACTTTGGACTTTTAAACATTGTTGAGACTGTGATAGACTATGGGAACTTTTGGAGTTAGACTAAATGCGTTTTGCATTATTTTATGGCTATAAGTCTATGGGGGCCAGGGAATGGAATGTAGTACTTTGAGTAGGTTTAGCCCCAATAGATTCATGTGTCTTAATGCTTGACCACAGGCAGCTGCACTATTGGAAGTTTTGGCCTTGTGGGAGGAACTGCTTCACTATGGGAGTAGACATTTTGGTCTTCTATGCTCAGGATATACCCAGTAAGGATTGCCTTTGGATCAAGATGTAGAAATTTCAGCTCCTTCATCATGCCTGCCTGCATATTGCCTTGCTTCCCACGATGATGAAACTGTACTAAACCTCTAAATGTTTAAACTAGCCCTCCAGTTAAATATCTGCCTTTATAAGAATTGGCTTGGTCATGGTGTCTCCTCACAACAATGAAACCTTAACTAATACATAACATTGTATACGTAAAAACAGTCATATTAGTTCCTAGAATCAGAATCTAAGGAACATAGACTCTAGTTGTGGCAGAATGTGTTGAAAGAGAGAAAGAAAGAAAGAAAGAAAGAAAGAAAGAAAGAAAGAAAGAAAGAAAGAAGAAGGGAGAAGAAAGAAAGAGAATGACTTTATGGATAAACTATCTTAATACCTACACCATTTCTTAAATGAATATAACCTTTTCTCTGTTGGCTGAGAATAAAGTCACTCACTCAAGTCAAATAACTTTGACCATAACAGGAAGTCTGTATCCAAAAATCGAGCCTACAATTCATTTCTTGGTGCAGCAGAACTGTCAACTCTCAGCTTAGCTATGATGGAAGTAAAATCCTTTGGTGACAGTTCTGCTGCACCAAGAAATGAATTGTAGCTACAGAGGACAGAGCTAGAAGCCTGATGCAATCCCTTTGGAGGAGTCCAGAAGATCATGTGTGGATCCCAGACACTGGAACAAGAATCTATGGAATTGAAGACTAATTCAAATACATACATACACATACATACATACATACATACATACATACATATATATGAAATTGTCAAACCACAAAATTAATCAATAATAAAAAGGAACTTAAGGGGATTCTAATGGTTGTAAAAATAATTTTATTAGAAGGTTAGTATGCTATAGTTTGTTGGTCTCTCTTCATCTTGATTTGACCATTCCATTCTTCTAGGAAAGAGTTTAGTTCTGACAACCCTGAGAATGCTCTTTTTCTGAGAATCACTTTCTATTGACATCCTGACAAGTTTATAGATGGATCAACATGTATAAGACACAGTCTCTACTATAAAAGGAGCAAGTATTGTCAACTTTTCTCAGACTATTTAAAGACTGAAGTATATGCCTTAGGGGTGGGGTAGAAGAAAGTATGGGTCTTCAAAGTTTTTGTTTTGGCAATCCTGTAGATTGGAACCAGGATCTAACATGTGCTAGACAAGTGCTGTACCACTGAGACAGCCCTAGCTCACAGATTCAGGAACAAAGATACGAATGTCTAGTCCTTCACACTACTGACAACATTCCAGAGAGATTAAAAAGACCAATAAAACAAATTCTAAATTCTGGACCCTTGATTACTTCCCCACTGCTGGAATTCTCATTGTGCCTACCATCGTAAAAACTTTTAATTCAATAAAGATTCCAAGGGCTTTCTTTGAATTATCAAATCATTAGCCACAAAAGCACAAGGAACAAAGTACATCAGTTTGCAAAGCAAACTTGCTCATGGTGGCCATCTTAGAGTGGATGAGACAGGAGGGCAGATGATAAGAGGACTGACATGAATAAGAAGGGGGCCTCTGGAGTCTTCAGTGGATGGACCTAAGGGCTCTTGGGTAAACAAAATCTTTGCTTCCCAGACTGCTTCCTGGAACAACCGTGCTCAGAGTAGATACAATATGGAATCACTCTGACAGGGCTCCAGCGATGTTCTCACAAAACTCCACGCTGAGGACAAGGATATTCGCCACTAATCTCTACCTCAGAATCTCATGCTTTCTTTCCTAAGCTAACCTCCCTGATGCCTTTCATCACTGTGGCTGGACCAATATTATTACCACATCAGAACCTTCTGGGCTGTGTGCTGAGAATCTAATCAGATCTCCCTGTGTCCTGAAGGAAGTAAGCCAGTGGCTGGTACTTCCTCTTTAAGGAAGCCGCCTTGGGATCCAGCTCCATGTTGAGGATAAATCAAGCTTTCTCTCTGAGTCTAGTGCACAGGTGCATAAAATTCAACTCTGTACCATCCATTCCTGGAGGGGATTTTTCTCCTGTGTTATACCTGCAAAACTCCATCCTTTTTTTCTCTGGCAAGCCTGGATACATGATTAATATTTTAAGCCTCCCAGGTTCTGCTTTCCCTACTTTCAAAAGTGCCTGGATGTTGGACTTTTAAAAAATGTATTTATCTCCCCATCCAGACTGCTGAGGAGGAATTGCAAGTAGAAGGCACAGCCACGGGGGCTTTGACAAATCCTAGCAAATCTTTAAATTGCTTCTGCAGTCATCAGGGTTTTCTCTCATTAGCATCTCTGATGTGCCTTGTCTCCTGCTGACCTTCATTTGGGAATGGAAGAGAGAACAGTTTTAGGAGGGCATTCTACCTTTTCCTCTCAAAATGTAAGCTCAATATGCGTAACCAGTGTTCTCATGTCAGTATAGATAGAACTGGTTTCATTATCCAAAATCATCTCCCTAAAGACACCTCTCCCTCTGCCCCTTCCTCTCCATCTCCCTCTCCTCTTTCCTTCCCCCTCTCTCTTGCTCTCTCCCTTTCTCTCTCCCCCATAAGCTCTCTCCATCTGCCTAGAAAAGTACTGAAAAGCTTCCCCCACAAAGCTTCTTGCATTCACCTCACGGATGACTGCAGGCTTCTGGTTATCTCCCCATTCACAGTCTCCTTACAGCCTGTCTCCTTTGCATGAGAAGCAGAGAGAACCTTAGATATGGAGGCAAGTAGGGCTGGCTAAGTATACTTCAGAATCTGGAGTCTGACGGCTAATGCTCCATTTCGTCTCTAATACTAATTCCTAGCCAATTCCAGTTTCAAAGGACAGGCCAAGCCCTCTAATCTCTCTAAGCTTCAATTTACTTACTTATGAGATTGGAGATGAGAATAATAGCCCCTGAAAAATAAAGAGTGAATAAACAATAAATAAGAGTGTGTTGGAAAACATGGGCAATGTATTACACAGGTCTATTCTGTGCCTCCATCACACAGGAGAATGAGATTCGGGAACCTCTGGTACATGAAATTGTTCTCTAAGTTTCATTCTATTTCTAAACTCCTCAGCATTAATATCTATAATAGTAATAGATAAATATTAAGGGACCATCTCTGTGCTGAATATTAGAGGCACAAACAAAGAAGAGCTATATTGGTTTCTGCACTCATGCTTAGCAGTCAGACAAAGCCACAGAGAGGTATAAGAGAAGCTAAGGTCATGCCCTCCACTTGGCCAGGAAAATAACCAGGAAATGGAAAGGCTCCTTTACTCAGTGAAGCTCACTTGCTGTCTCAGAAATGGAAGTATTTGCAGCCAATAGAATCTGTTTTATTGTACCCTCTGTTTCTGCCCCTGCCAGCCTCTGATTGAATACTTGTCCTAACTAGACTGAGCCAGAGGGTGCTATGTGCAGATATGGTGTTATGATACATTGTAATGGTGAAAGCACCTACCTACAGAGAGTGATATTACAGGTCAGAGCAATGATGGAGGGAGAGCCCAGGACCCAGACATAGCACAGTACTCCCTGGTTCTATGAATTTGCACAATGCCCGACTTATGTGAGCCAAGGTCATTACTTTGCCATGATAGGGATAATTCTCTCTTCCTATCAAGGAGTTGCGAGGAGTGAGATAGTATATGTGAGATGTTTTATGTTTTAGATTGTGAAAATAAAACAAAAGAAAACCCCCAGAAAATTAAGGAACCTATGCAAAATAAAAATAAAGGAAAGAGATATATACATAGCCTCTTGAAAAGAATGAAACAGTAAAATACCATGGGCTGATAGATTATAAATATGCAAGGTAGAAAAAGAGGGTATTACAGAATCAGATTTAACTTTGTTATTGCTTTTTAACATAACCAATGAAGGTAGGTTAGTGAATGCTCACTACAGACATAGGAAAACCAGTTTAAAAGGAAGACAAGTACAACAATTAAAAATAACCTCGAGTATTTACTGTGATGGGCAAAATATGCTGGAGCAAGACTCTAGCAGAAGACAATTCAAGGAAGGAAGAGAGCACTTTAGGAATAGTTCACAGATTTCCCACTGGAGTGCCTTGCTGTATGAGACCACTATTTTGAGTGGAGCATGGAACAGTCATGGGCATTTGAGTTGTAGAATCTATGGGACAGCCAAGTAAAGTAGTCAGCAGATGGCTTGCTATGTAGTGTGAAGCTTAAAAACAGCTGATGTGCAGGTTAGCACAAAGCAAGTGACTGATATAAACAGTCTCATAACTGGTAAGTTAAGAAAAAGAAAAGAATAGTGAAATGGACTCAAGACAGAACCCTGAAACACAACATTTTTATTACATCCTGATAAATAATTAGTGTCAAAAGCATATGACTCATGCACAATGTCAATGGGAAATTTTAAGCAAACTGAAGCCTGAGTCAAATGGAGTGATGTCCAGCCCTGTCTCTACCACTTTCTACCTGGGAATGTTGTCATTCTTTGAGCCTCACCTTCCCTGCTTATATAATAATAATATAATGGGAGGACTAAATGAAATGACATGGGTAAATTGCTTAGCCCAGTGCCTAAGATATACACTCTTTAAAGTGTAAAAAGTATCAGAGATTTTGGGAAATTTGGTCAAAGGGGAGAGACTTGATCAGTTTGCATTTTAAGATTTCTTCCATCCCCACAGTAAGAACTGATCCCCAGGCCACCCACTGAGAAAAAGATCACTGGAAGATCTTTGTATAAGATGAATCAGTGTGGATGCTCCATCATCCCTTCTCCACTCTGCTTCTTCTCAGCCACCCTCCTCCCCACTGCAGACATCATGTTATATCCCTACTGCCAGAACTTGTGCTGTTCTGGGTCTTGGAAGATGCTGGTCTTGAAAGTTCATGACAGTACCACTGGTGACACCAGGCAGTAATGTCTGATGAGCCCAAACAAGGATATGCTGCCAAAACTCCTGCTGACTCCTGAGTAATCAGACTGTCAACTCTCTCCTGTCCAGACTACTCTAGTATTTTGAATTCAATGAATGGTCCTATTATCATTGCCTCTGCCTATTATTACCTTCAGTGTTTGGGAATATATTCATTCACTCATTCATTCATTTATCCCAAAACTATTAAATATTGTGTTTCCATTTTGATCCAGACATTGAACTAGACATTTATAAGATTGCAGTAAATAATGAAAAAGAAAAAGATAGTTTTAAATAATGTTAATAAGTATGTCCCCTCCTAGTTTATATAATCCTAAGTATGGTAGTTTTTTGAAATGGAGTTGGGGTGTGTCCTGGTTAGGGTTGCAATAAAACATGATCATTAAAAGCAAGCTGGGAAGGAAAGGGTTTATTTGGCTTAAACTTCTATATCATAGTTCATCACTAAAAGAAGTCAGGGCAGGAACTCAAACAAGGCAGGAACCAGGAGACAGGAGCTGATGCAGAAGCCATGGTGGGGTGCTTTTTACTGGCTTTTTCCTCATGACTTGCTCAGTCTGCTTTAATACAGAGCCCAGGATCACCTGCCCAGGAGTGGCACCACCCACACTGGACTAGGCCCTCCCACATTAATCACTAAGAAAATGTCCTCCAGGGTTGACTACAGCTCAATCTTATGGAAACATTTTCTCAGAGGCTCCCTCCTCTATGATGACCCTAACTTGTGTCAAGTTGACATAAACTTAGCCAGCACAAGGTGCAAATTGATTCCACTCTTATGGAGAGAATTTAATTCCTTTCAAAAGATCCAAGATAGTTCCTTTTCTTTTATACCACAGTGATGCTATGAGAAGAAAGTCATTCATGAACCAGAAAACAGACCCTCTTTAAACAGCAAATTTAACAGTTTCTTTACTTGGGGTTTTCCAGCCCCTAGAGCTGCATATAATCAATTTGTGTTGTTTATAAGCCATTAGGGTTATAGCACTTAGTTATAGCAGTGCAAATAAATTACAACAAACAGTGAAAAAATGTGATGAAGAAATAAGCACAGAAGTGTGACTAGATTTGGCATGGATCTTTGATCCAGTGACATTTAACCAAAACTGGTCTTTGAAAATATGAGTGAATGTGTGGAGGCGTAAGGATGGAGATTAGATATTCTTATTTGAACAATTACTGAAGCAAGGTAAATTGTGCTTGTTGTTTTAAACTTACATTTTTAATTCACTGCACTTTTCCCTCTTGAATTAAGAAAGCTCAGCAAAGGAAAAGCTTTCCATTGCACTCACAGGGAGCCTTAGAGAAAAGGTTTTTGAATTACCTGATAGGTTCTTCTGTTTCTGCCATTCCAGGTGTGTCTACATTTTCAGGTGTTTGATGAGTGAGAAGATGAATTTCAAAAATGTCACCACTTAGAGCACGATATAGAGCAATTTGTCCTCAAGAAACTAAAATGTACAGGACCACAGAATTGTCAGGAACAGAATAACAACTTAAAAATCTGTATAGGGACTGACAGTGTCCAAAGAGCTTGTATAGACTTCATTATACTAGAAGCCAAGAGCATTATGGGAAATAATGTTTTATAAGATTTGCAGATGAGGAACTCAAAGCTCAAATAAGTCATGTGCCTTATCTCAGTAGGCTACTTGCAGGTGATTAATAGATTTGAACCTGTTGTCCATTTGCTTTTGGATGGACTATTACTGTTACCTGATGGCTTGTAAAATAGCTATTGTCCCTTTATGAGATCAGCAATGTCCCATAGTTCTAGAGTTGGCTTTTCTTCATCTATGATTTATGTTGTCCATGTCCTCTGTATCTTGCCTGCCTTAAAGATCAAAAATGGTGTCATTTCCATGCTGCAAGTAAGTTTCTTCCCTTGTCTCCTAATGTGTAGACAAGACTGAGTATATACCATTGGTTCTCTTGGTTTTCCCTTATTAAAGCACTGCTGCCCTTGAAGGTCCTGGGAATACCTTCAGAGAGTATAGTCCATTGTCAATACTGCCACTCTCTTCAGTTGAAACCTGGCTTCTATCACCGTCCCAAACCCTCCAGAAGGTCTCTGACAGGGCTCTATTCTAAACATCTCTATTATAGCAGTGAAGTAATAGCCCAGTCAAATTATGCCACTTGTTAAAATCTTCATAGTAGGTGGCAGAAGGGAGACTGAAACCCAGGTATGCCTTAAAGCAATTCTGCTGCTTAGCCCCTGCATTCCCTATGATATTATAATTTACAATAACAGATAGGAATTTTGTTTATGTCCTTATTCCTGCATCAGCTTCAGGAAGTCTTGGATTACCCAAATAAGAATAATTAAGAAGGGTGAAGGAAATTTTCTTATGTGTGATAAATTCCTTTGAAACATACCTGAGTTTATATTAATAAGCTAACTTTTGGAAAGCACCCAAACAACCACAGGATGGAGACTGGTTGCTATGGGAAACCAACCTTATTAGAGGACTGGAAACCACAGATACAACCACAGATTTCAGGGAAGAGACAAGAGACTGGAGAATGAGTTAAACACTAGTGCTTATTCCTAGCTATGTCATCAGTTTCCATAGGCTCCAAGAAAGACAAGAGCCAGGCAGTTTCTGCAGCTGCAAATGCGTGGAGGTGGAGGGAAAGGCATATGGCCAGGGGAGCATGTAAACTCAGTGTCTTTGCTATATCCTACTTTATACATCTCTTACAATTGGAAGTTCCTGAGTTATAGATTTTAGCATTAAACTGTTAATATGCACATGTACACACACATGTGTGCGCACACACACACACACACATAATACATGGTTTTATTGTGAGATCTGTAAGCTCTTCTTGCGCATCCTCGTGGAACCCTTCAAGTGCTCACTGATTCAAAGAGGAGCTATGAATAATCTGAACACACACCATCAGCAATTTTCATCAGATATGAAGGGAGACTTCATAGGGTGGAATGCTTCATCTGTAAAATCAAACACTACCACTGGGTACATAGTATCAGATTAATCAAATTGTAAGATACCTGTTCATTGTCTGCAAAGAACGGGAATTTTTGTTGTAGGAGAAAAATAGTGCACTGAGGTGTTATGAGAATAGAGAAAAAGAGGCAGGGATAAATACTGAATCTATAGACTTGTAGATTCTTGTATACCATTACTATTTAATTTTGGCAGCATCAAGCATCTATATTCATAGAAACTATTATATCAGTAAATTCAGGTTATGTATATTTTAATACAATTTAGAGAGAAAGAAAGAAATAGAGAGAGAAAGAGAAAGAAAGAAGAAAGGAAGGTAGAGAAAGTGCGAAGGTTCCACAGTCTCTGTCTCTGCAGCAGATTCCAGCAGCTACTTGAATGTTTGCATTTTCATCTCTTTTCTGTCTCTTCCTATTTTACCCATTTTATTTAGCTTTTAACTGATGTGCCATTGTATGGACTTGAGGGATATAGTAAGCTTTAAAACATACATATATCATGACATCATCAGCTTCTGTTCATCAATGATGACCACGGATCATCTCTTACCATCTTCACCATCTTCCCTTGGCCTATAAAGTTTCATCCTCTGTATCTCTTCCTCTCCAATTTCTCCAGGAGGTGGGACTTGTTAGAGGGATAAAACAATGACTCTCTCTCCACCTCTTCCTTCTCCCCCTTTCCACATCCCAAACTCCAACTCTGTCTTCTCTAAGCTCATTGCCAGACTTGTAACTTCCAAGCTCTTCCTCAAATCTTTCCTTATAGCATGAGACTTTCCAGTGATAAGTGGCTTTATTTATTTGGCAAGTAAAATTGGCCTCCTTAGAACCTTTATTTGGCTCTGATGTTCTTTTCAAAGGGTACAGAGCCCACAGAAGAGAATCTGTGTTGATTAGGATTCTTAAATATCCTCTAAGGGTCCAGAGACACATGGAACTTTTTTCATGTCAACCTTGAGTAACATGAAAATCAGAGGCACAAGCTGGCTTCTCTAACACAGTGTGTATTCCATCCAGCATGCATTAGTAATGCTAACACAATTTAAAGTTGTCACCTTGCCAAAAGCATTTTAGGACATCCAAACAGTTCCAAACTCAACATCACCTGAAGACTGGTCCTAATTTCTCTTTGTTGAATGGCTGACAACCATAAGAACACAAGAGAAATGAACAATCTTAGATATTTTGTGGGTGAGGGTTTAGGGGAATGGGAGTTGGTCTCATGTGTCCTAGGCTGACTTGAACTTTCTATGTAGCTGAGGATGAACATGGCTCTTTTCTTCTTCTGATTCAATATCTAGAGCGCTGAGGTTACAGGTGTGTAGCATCACCACATTTGGTTTTTCAGTACGGAGGATCAAAACCCAGGACTTTGTGCATGCTAGACAAACATTTTTCCAACTGAGCTGCATCCTCAGCCTTGTTTCAAACATATTTTACTTAAGTCTATACCCTCTTCAGTGGTTAGCAACTTGATAAGGCACAAACAAGAACCTGGATAAGAAATGTCTCGAGTAACTAATCTATGTGAGATACTAACCTACATATGATGTATTTGGACAACAAATCATGTGGGAAGTCAATTGCCTTTGTGAGCTTCTATTTCCTAGTGTGTAAAATCAGGGTCTTTGTGTCAATGTCTAAAGTTCCATTCTACTTCATACACAGTCTCAATCGGGTGGTTCATTATATTTTTATCCTGGCATTTGAGACATTCAAGTTGAAGCACTCCACTCTCTCCCATTGACTGTCCAGCAAAAGGTCTGATCAGAAGTGTTACTTTTGCTCAGTGTGTGAGATCCAGGAGGCCAGTGAGCCTTGATATCAAACTTCAGTCAGATGATATCTCCTGGTGGGATTTTTAATCACCCTGCAGTGATTCTGTCCCTGTGGGGAAGCAACTGAAATGGACAATCTATGGGTGTCTGTGGGAGGTGGCCCCAGGAACATTCTGGATAATCAAAATGAATTGAGATGTCCTTTTCATCAAGCTATCAAAAACATATCCGTGCCATGGGTTTTTTTGCAGAGGAATGCAGTTGGGTACTCATTTTACACATACGTCCTTCCCTCCCTTTCTGGCAGCTGCTGCAGAGAAAAGTTCATTGCTGCAGGTTGTAAGTTGTCAGGCTCTGTATTTAAATATTCTTCACCCAGCTCAGTTCAAGGTCCAGGTCAGCCCATAGTATTAAGTTAAGTACATTGGGAAATACATTATCTTTTGGGTCACAGGGGTACAGTTCAGAGAACAGCGACAGGATTTCCTGGTTGATAGATGATTCCACAAGAGGTTATAGCTCTTCTGCCCTAGAAATAATAGCAATAATCCCCGACATTCATATTCTACTCTGAAGTCTGCAGAGAGTTTTCACATCCATTATCTCTCAGGATGTTCTCAGGGGAGTGTATGCCGCACAGAGGAGAGGGCAAAGCGCAGTAGCCCTTCAGGCTTGAGTTTGCACATCTACTTCCACTGAACAACTTCCTTAGGGGTGCATCATTGTTGCCTCTAGGAGGAACCTCAGTTTACTGTCTTATAAAACACATGAGGCAGTCAAATGAGGCTAGGTCTAGGTATTTTTAATTATTTTTTCAAAAAGGCTATCAGGAAGGGTCTATATGATCAAATTTTTATTTATTGTTTGAGAAGTTTGTATTTGTATATAATGTATTTTCATCACAAATACCCACTACTTTTCTCCCATATCCCTCTCCCACTCACCCTGAACCTCTTTTCCTCAATAAATTTACCTCCTAATCCTATGGTTTTGTTTCTTGTGACCCAGTGAACTTAATTATGGTTGCTTGAGTGAGCATGGACAGGCAACAAGTAGCTAAAACCACTGTAGAAAATGACTCCCTTCTCCTCCTTCCCAGGACTCATTAGCTGCCAAGGAGTCTCCAAAGCCCCTTCCTGCTTCATTATAAAATGTTTAAAGTGGGCATGAATTTGTCTGATAAAACTTTAAAGACAAAGTCCAAGTATTGCAGGCATAATTTTATAATAGTCTTTATATGTATGTCTGCATTATCATGCATTCAGTTAGTACCTTTCTTTAATGTCCTTCCTAAAAGGAGGAACAAAATACCCATGGGAAGAAAGACACAGAAAAAGTATAGAGCAGAGACTGAAGGAAAGGCCATCCAGAGACAGCCCCACCTGGGGATCTAGCCCATATACACTTACCAAACCCAGACACTATTGTGGATGCCAACAAGTGCTTGCTGACAGGAACCTGATATAGCTGTCTCCTGAGAGGCTCTGGCAGTGCCTGACAAATACGGTGGGTGCTTGCAGCCAACCATTGGACTAAGCACAGGGTCCCCAATAGAGGAGCTAGAGAAAGGACCAAAGGAGCTGAGGGGGGTTGCAACCCCATAGGAAGAGCAACAATATGAACTAACCAATACCTCTTGAACTCCCAGGGACTAAACCACTGACCAAAGAGTACTCGTGAGACTCATGGCTCTAGCCGCATATATAGCAGAGGATGGCCTTGTGGGACATCAATGGGAAGAGAGGCCCTTGGACCTGAGAAGGCTCGATGCCCCAGTGTAGGGGAATGCCAGGGCCAGGAAACAGGAGTGGGTGGGTTGGTGAGCAGGGGGGAAAAGGGGTGGAATAGGGGGTTTTTGGAGGGGAAACCAGAAAGGTTGAAATGTAAATTAAAAAATATCTAATAAAAGTAAATAAAGAAAAAAGAAAAAAGAAAAACCCAAATCCCTGTCTTCCAGAAATTTAGAAGACTAAATTATTACAGATCTGGTTACAGTTATGACTTTAGTCTGAGTAGAAATTGAGACACACATAGGTGAATTATCAAAGGATACAGCACAGCTATACAATGAATCAGTAATTCTGTGGAAGGAGGTTACAGTGGACATTCTTAGGGCTATAAAAGTCCTGTGGATTGCTGAAGTCCCAACAAGCAATAGTTACTATGCATGTCTTCTCTCTCTCCCTGCATTTCTCCCTGCAAGGTGTCAAGAATGTTACCAACATCATTCCCATTTTAGAGAAATGGAGATCACAGGAAAGTTAATTACAGCATCCATAGCTGATAGAGTATTAATGCTCTCATAACAATAGCTGTCTTATCCCTTTGTCCATTGTTCTATAGTATGTGACCTAACTTCTCAGAAATCAAAAGTCAGAAAATTTTTGTGTTCTGGTTTTGTTTTGAATTGTTGTTTTTCCTTTAATGTGAGGTGGGAGTAAAATTTATAGCCTTGAGCACACTAGGCAAACAGTGTTCTTCTGAGCTAGACCCCCAACCCTCTTTTGACTTTATTTTTGAGTATGACCTTACTATCTTGCCCATATAGCCCAAGTAGGCCTTGAATGTGCAACATTCAGACATAGACCCGGGAGCTTTAGCAAAATACAGGCCTGCACCACCGAACTTGCTTGTACCTACACCCAAGAAACCTAGAAGAGGAAACAGCATGAGGAAAACTTGAAAAAGGTGGAAGTATTGATCAATTGTGAATAAATACCTTTGGAGGTACCAAGAAATCTAGTCTGTCTAAAGAGGTATTTGAAATGGACTGAATTTCATCACAAAGTTTTTCTATTGTGCCTGAATATGCACATGTAGAGGCCAGCATTGGATGCTTCTCTTCCTTATATTTTGAAACACATTTTCCCCTTGCATCTCAAGATCATCAATTGGATAAACTGTCTGACAAAAGCTCCCACAGGACTCTTCTGTCTTTGTCCCCAATCACTAGGATCATACATGTATGCCACCATACATTACATGATTCTGGGCATCTAAACTCAAGTCCTCATAGCTTGTTCAGCAAGGACTCTACCCACTGAGCATCCCCTCAGCCCTCATTACTACGATCTGAGTCTAAGATTCCTACACATCAAGTAGAATGAAACTTCTTCAGAGGATCCCTTCCTCAAAGAATTCCCAGCATGCATTCTGTCTTTGTAGCCTTCCTTCCAGTTACTACAATTAGAAGAGGGTGGAAATAGGAAGGTCAAATACAAATGTGATCATCCCAAGATCCCTGAATCAACTAAG
This sequence comes from Mastomys coucha, assembly GCF_008632895.1. NCBI lineage: Eukaryota > Metazoa > Chordata > Mammalia > Rodentia > Muridae > Mastomys > Mastomys coucha. Next base: position 36,281,614 of record NW_022196905.1, on the reverse strand, counting down.
TCGAGTACAGCTTCATGTTTTTTAGATCATGTGTGCTTGAAACCAGGATATTTTCTTTTTCAATTTTATGTTGACTTTGATTCCTGTGGAGTGATTTATCACATTAATGATAGATGTGATACAGGAAACAAAATTCCACAAGGATGAGCAAATGAAAGTGTACAAGCAGTAGTTCATACAAATAATAGTAGCATGCATACCTACACCTTCTTCTACCAAAAGATATGACTCTCAGAGGAAGCCATGTGTGACCATGTGAGATCTGCTGTCTCCTGTAATGCAAATACTCCAGAAGCCTGGAGAATGAAAGGAAGCTGAGAATCATCAAGGTATGAACAATACCTCAACCAGGGATAGTCTAAGCATTCTTTTTTTCCCCATTTACTCATACCAAAAATTATTCTGACCACCTATTTAACTTAAAAATACTATCATGTCAGAAAATGTACTAGAGATAGATTTTTAAATGTGATAACAAAAGTTAGCAGACAAAAGCAATTTGAGAAGAGGTTTGCTTCGCCTTATACTTTCATCTAACAGTCCATCACTGAGGGAAGTCTGGATAAGAAAGCCAGAAACAGAAACTGAAGCAAAGACAATGGGAAGACATTGCTTATTAGCTTGCTCTCTGCCAGTTTGGTTATGGAGCACTGTGGAGGACCGGCCAGCGGACCCAAGCTGCTGAGCAGAGTCCCACCTGCCTAGAAATTGTGTCACTCATAGTAAGCTGGGGTCTCTTGCATCAATTATTAATCCAGAGATGGAAGATGGAAGTTCTAAGACACAACTGCTGAGTATTAACATCCTAGCAACTGACTTATGTGTGAGGCTGTACACAAGTCAGTTCCATTAAGAAGAGTCTGATGTACCTAACCCCTTGGCTAGTGTTGGGCAATGGCAAGTGTACTATAAAGACTCTGTGAAAAATCTCATCTTGCACACATCCAGAAGCAATGAAGAAAACGTGGCTAATCACAGCAAAACAGGCATGCTGAGGAATAGGACACTGAGAAAGTAAAAAAAGAGTCTTTGAGTTCTCTTCTGCCCTAGAAGAAAAATGTGATCATATATTTGGGTATATCAGCAGTTCCTGGGATTTTCCAGGACCTTAATAGTGATCTATCCTCAAATTCAGATTGACACAAGATGGGAGTATGTGGGTGCACAGGGCATGTGTTGTGAAAATATATCCATTATCCATGGCAAATTTTCAGTATTTGTTGTTACTTTAATAACCACTATCATTTTGAATTGTCTCAATAACTAGAGTGAGGTCAGGTTTTCGGTAGCTACTCAGGAAGGACAAGGGAGGAATCTGAGCAAAAATCTCATAATGCAAAGCCTCCAACCCTAGTTTGGGCACTATGAGACCAACTGTGCAACCTTGGTCAAATCACAATGCTATTGCTAACACTTTCAAAGATTACAAAGGGATTGCAAGGCAGTGATCCATTTTCTCCTCCTACCTCCATGCCCACCATTAACCCCATTCTATGGAGCAAGCTGCTAACTTGCCCATCATCTCAGCCTGTAAACATCTGCACTGGAATTGCACATCTTCTGCTATTTCTGAATCCCCAAATCAATTTACTTTTTATTGCTGTAAAAGAAATCAAACAGATCTCAGTACTGTACAGTAGGGATCATTTCCTGTGTTTTTCTAGCTCACAGTAAGACTGTTTTCAGCTGCATGCCCTTACTCAGGCTTCCTCAGACATTTGCAGTCACATACTGTCTTGTTCTAGATTCATTAGGATGATGTGTCCCTGTCTATCAGTCATGACCTCGCCTACTAGTATAGCCAAAACAGAAGTTGAAGCCTCTTTTTGTGCTCTATGCTTCCCTCACAGCACGGCAGCAGTCTCTTAAGTCTGATATGTTCAATCTCAATGGTTGATTCCTTGTTCTAAGAAAATATGTTAGACCTTGAGATGAATATCTTTCAACGTGCTCTCCAAAAAGTTTCAGATTTGTGCTATATTTTACTGAGTTTAGATAGTTGCCAGAAAAACATCTTCTATGAAAGAAAGATGGATGCTTATTTCCTTAGCATCTATTCTCTTCTTCTAGTAAATAATAACTTTAACATATAACACAGGAGCATAAGGCAAATGTATGTTACCCAAACCCCCTTGAACTAAGTGACTATACTAAGCAAATGAGTGGAAGTGTTAGCTTGTAACTTGTCAGAAGTTACAATGAGCACATGATCCTTTTTCCTACTCTGCTTCCTATTAGCTTTTATGCATCTGTGATAATGGAAGCTACAGCAGTCATACCATCAGGTGAAAACAGCATGTTGAGGATGACAGAGCATATTAGTCTTCTTTCTGTTAGGAGACAATACCTAATGTTGATTTATGTATTTAATGCATCATTTCTGAGGTTCAAGAGCATAATAGCTTTACTTGACTCTATGAAGAACCTGTTGGGTAGAATACCTTATAGCACATGGCATCATGATGGAGATGTTTATGGGAAGGGGTGTTCTATGTCAAGATAAGAAGCCAGAAAACAATGACATGACAGTCTTGCATCTTTAACTATAAAATCCCTTCCATGAAAATCAATAAAGCTCGCTTGAGAACTACTTTAATGCCTTCTAAAAGTGGCATGTCTTATCACCTCACAGCAGCCTCCACTTTTTCAGCTTTCTGCCATCAATTTGTATCATACCACAAAGACCAAGCTTTCAGTGCCCAAATATTTAGGGGACATTACCAAATACAGCAGAATCACAATTCAAAATGGTAAGAAAATCTTGATGAAGTTAACCTGGTGTATTTGTCTGCTTGTCTACAAAATGGCTACCTCCAGAAAAAGTCTTGTGTATAGCTTAGCTGAGTTAATACAACCAAAGGGAATTTTACAGTATGTCCTCTGAGAGCCATGTCACTATCAGCTCATATTTGTCTAGTACTTGTCTTCTTTCCACACATTGAACTCTGGGTTATTATCTTCTCATCTTCCAGGAAGCACAGAATGGCCAGTCACTGTTGCTTGCATAGGATACACTGCACCTGATTCATACCTTACCCATCTCAGATTCCTCAGAGAGAAGATACCTTTAAAAACTTTCTTCTGCTAATTATTCTCTCTACTTTGATCAATTGTGATTTTTCTATATTAATCCCTATCAACTACAAAAAAGGACCTTCTCTAAGTAGGTCAGACAGTTTGATTTAGAGGACAGTTTGATTCTATGTCCATGTCAAAAAATAATAGAAGTATGTTCACCACTGGGGCCTATGAGCAACTCAATCATACTTCATGGCCAGATATCCACTACCAGGTATATGTTTCCTCCTATGGAGAAAGCCTCAAATCTAATCAAAAAGTGGTTAGTTACTCCAAGACTATTCATACTAATATTGCATGCACAGGCATATCTTGCAATGCTGGTCATTATTGCAGTTCACAGAGTTTACAGATGAATAAAACCTTTTACCATCCCATCCCCCAGCCTGCATAGCATCTTCCAGAATTATGAGAGTGATCCAGCAGGGAAGCTTCCTAGTTACTTTTGACTGGATTTGGGGATATCGCTATAACATTCCTCATCCTCAGGGTTCTCAAGGACCATTGAGGAAGAGGAGGCAGAAAGACTGTAAGAGCCAAAAGTCAGGGATGACTGAGTGAAACATTGTCTTCTTGATGTAACAGAATGGTTGCACTCACAATCTTTCAGCAGCTGTGGTTGCCTGCATAAGACTTACCTCAGATCAGGATGGTCAACATTCTATCATGGGATAGGAAGGCAGTCAAGAAGCCCTATCCCTAACTGATGAGCTATGAACAGTGGATAGCTTCCAGGGGATAGTCACTTTTCTTTAAAAGTGTGGCTTTAAGGAAGTCAACGATGCCAGTGCTAGACTTCATACTCAGGAGTACATCGTTAGCACAAATCAGAGTTCAAGAATTATTTTTTATAGGTGGACACACTAATTTGAAGAGTATAAGAAAATAGAGGTGGCTCTTGAGTGATATTAAGGGAAGGAATTGGGATAAATAAGAGCAAAATACATAGTAAGAAATTCTAAAAAAAAACTTAATGAAAATATTTTTTAGTTTTTTTGTTAGAAGCTAAAGAGATGGCTCCGTGGCTGAAAATACTAGTTGTCCTTCCAAAAGACCGCATTAAATCCCCTCAACCCTTGTACCCAGTGGCTCACAACTACCTATAACTCCAGATGTAATACCTTCTTCTGGCTTCTGCAGGTGCCGTCTGTGCACAGTGAACAGAAAAAAATGCAGATGAAGCATTTAAACAAAAGATAAACATTTCTTTAAAAAAAAAAAAAAAACCTTGTACTAGTTAATGATTTATGCTTAAGATTCTTGTTTGTAACAGGGCCTAAAATATCAAATTAGCAAATACTAGTGAAAATATTTGCAATTCCAACTACCTGGAAATGGGCAATCAGAATGGACACCATCACATGCAGTAACTTCAGCCACTCCTTTCGGCCAGTCAGCCAGTATGCACCTGCTGATTGTTGAGAGTGTGTTGTACCCCTTGGTCTGCTCAGCTCTTTATTATTCAAGTACTTTGTGTACAAACTGTGTGGTTTGTATAAATAGAATAAAAGAGATAGGATCATTAGAAGATGGATATTGTCCTTAATTAAATTTCAAATCTTATGAAAGCATAGGAAGGAGTACTAGACTAATACATCTCATGAACTTTTACTTAGACCTACAATGTCTACAGACATGTTTTAGCATGCATAGATACCAGACTTGTTATGTAGTCCACTGACTATGCTCTTGCAACCTTGGGTTTAAATTCTGGATTGGCATACTTTGTGTAAAACAGCCCATAATAGCCACAAACAATCCCACAATTAGGAAAATACTTTAGCACTCTAGTGGGAATACAACACTTGCACAAATGAGGCACATTGGTATGCTAGGCAATAACTAGTAACCTGAACAGTGAGACAAAGAAGCCAACATCATGAGGAATGGAGATTTCTTCCTCTCCACACAAAAGCATCTCTGAGCACCTCAACTTAATCCCACTAACTGCACCAAAGGCTTCTTCCACACCACAGGTTGATTCTACTAGGTGTAAGAGACAAAGGTGTCTAATATAAGATCCCAGTTCTCCAGGGAACAGATATGAAAACAAAAAGCCTGTATTTCTCTGCAGTTACTATAATTAGAGTGTGCAGAAAGGGTTAAGGAAACAGAGATAAGGTGTGTGTGTGTGTTGGTGGTGGTGGTGGTGGTGGTGGGGTTCTGAATATGGCCTGAGGCTGCCTAAAGGGGCTGAAAAGGTTAACACATGAGTTAGGTGGCAACGGGTGAATCAGAGCTCACTACAACAACATATAAGGGAGATGGGACACCAGCAAAAAGGACTGTATAGACATGGACTGGTGGGAGCTGGGGCTAGGGCTGGGGCTAGCCATGAGACAAGAGTATTCAAAAGAATGTGTCTCAAAGTGGGATGTATGTGGGATCCCCTGACAGGCTTATGAGAATTAATAGTGTTTACTGAAATGATAAATAAAATTTTCTGGGGGAAGGAATGGAACAAAGGACTTTGGAAAATCTCCCAGGGTAGGTTAATAAACAAAAAAGGTTACAAACTGAATATTGTGTGTTGAGGAAAGGGGTGAGTGTGAGTGTTGAGAATCTAAAGATTGATTACAATCTTAGATTGTAAATCTTTAGATTTTACAGTTAAAGAATACAGCATATTGTTAATAACTATAGTCTCTATATAATAATTCCAGTGACAACCATGCTCTCCATACATTTTCATTATAACATTGAAAGCGTATAACTTTTGACACTTCCTTTTTCTCCCATCTTGTCCCCAGAAATTGGCAGCCAATCTATTGGACAGATCCCTTACAAATTACTGATCACAAGGTAGGAAGAGGTCTCCAGCACCAAAAGTAAAGGAAGCCTAGCAAGTAGAAATATGTCACAGAATTCATTATTATGATCATGTATGGGTTATTTACAAGAACTTCTGTGAAAGTCTATCTTAACATGCTTCCTTCCCTGATGTATGACATTACAGCAGAAGTGAACAGTCTACATTTTTGCCACACTCATTCTCCATTCTAGAATTCTCTGTAGGAACCCATATTAGGTATAGGCAGTGTAGGATCCCATATGAGGTATAGGCAAACCTGCCGGTGTATTTGATTAATACATCTCTCCATCACTTGGCTCTTCGGCATCTCTTGGTTGTTCTCTTACAAGCCTGAAATATTTGCTGCTTAAAATATGTCTCAATTTTGCCTGCTGCTCCAATACCAATGTTCCATATACCCATGTGTGCACCAATAGCAATATCTGAAGCCTTCCCTGTCTATAGAAAAGCTACCATGGGTCTCCAACAGATGTTTTTGCTTGCTTCAACCCTGTGCCTGGGATAGACCTTCTGATGGAAGGGAGGGATATTTGAGTACTAGGAATATTAACATGGCTGGTTGTAAACTTACTATTATTAACAAAATTTTCTTCATAGAACACATGAAGTTCTATGGTTCTTGGAAGTCATGGTTGGGTTATGTTTGTGACTGTTTTATCACTGCTAGGCTGAAGCCTCAGAAATGAGTCTCACAGTAGCCCAGAAAAGAATGTCATCGTTCTAAAAAATACTAAGCTCCATAAGAGTACTTTGTAAAATAAACCAATAGGAGAAGAAACTTTAAATATGATGTTCTCCTTACAGGGACTTCGAAAACTACTGGACTCTAGAATGTGTTAACGTGAAGATATTTTTAAAATTATGTATGTCTCATTAAACTTACAAAAAAAAATCTCTGTTCTCTGAGTAGTACAGCCTGTGCAGTTGAGTGATACTAAACGTTAATGCAACTGAGTTCTCCTGGGAACCTGCTTTTTAGCTGTCAGTATTATAGTAAGTAGGAAAAGTCATCAATGAGAAAAAACAGTATTTTAAAACCCCTAACTTATTGGAATTTATTGCACATAGCCTCTGATAGAATATCAGCTGTACAAAGTTATGAACCAAGCCCAAATCACTTATTGTAAAGTAACCTGAAGGAAAAAACATACATTATTTTTGTCTCACAATTTCAGTACTTACTGCCATAGCCATATTGCTGTGAGCTTGGGTTGAGAAAATACCATAGCAAGGCATGTAGACATGAAGAATATTTCTCATGGCAGCCAGGCCAGAGTTGAAAAGGGAGGAAGGTTTGAGGACAAGAAACCTCCTTCAAAGCCATTCCCCCCAGTAACCTATTTTTGCCAACTTGGACCTAATTCCTAGTAGCACATTAACTGTGAAATCCTCAAAGGGTTCACCCATTGTCGAGGTTGGTGTCCTCAGGACAGAGTAACATCTATTCTTTCAATACCTTTGTGAGGCACTTCTTATTAAACCATAACACTTATCAACCGTGAGGACTTAAGCATTTGACCAAATTCACCTGAGACTCTTTTCATTTTGAAAGTTAGTCATTAACAGCCATTAACTCTAGAACTACTACATAAACTGAGAAACAGTAAAGCACAGAAAGCAATGTCATCTAGAAGTTCCTAGCTGTATGTGAGGCCTCCTTTCCCTTCTATCATTCATTTCTTGAATTCCCTGTAATCTCAATTACAGAAACAAGGACCAAAAGGTAGCATCAGGTAGTATAAATGAGTTAGAAGCAATAAATGCTTTTTGGGGAACAACAAAGTTTGAATTTATGTCAGCACTTTCAACATTCAACCACTTCATATTTTTCCTACACAAACTTAAATACTGTTTGAGATGCAGGGAAATAGTCCAAACTTTATTCAGAAGAATGGGCTTCAATTCTCCCTCCTGGAGTAACAGGTATTTGTCTTTGTACAGCTCACCTTTGTACTCTAAATTCTAGTTTCCTGAGCTGAAAAATAAAAGGCTGAATTAGATCCATATTCTCTATCGTGACTATACCTTAGACTTCCCTAAGGAGCTCTTAGAACCTATGAATGACTCCCAAATTAAATTAGAATCCCAAGAGGGATTTGTAAGCACTCTTCTGATATAAAAGCCATATGTAAGAACCTCTAAGCTCAACTCTAAAATACTGTATCTGGACTGGCAACTGAAATTCCCACGGAGACCAAGCAGATAATATAAGTGTAGACAACTCTGTTTTTTGAAAATGTACATCTTCCTTAAAGCAACTGAAGGAAGTTTTACAAAACTCTGTCTTGCTTTTGCTCTGCAATGTCTACTACACCCATCTCAGCCCTTAGTGTACCTCCTTGTTTAAAGATCAGACTGGGTGAGACAATGGAGTATCCAAGTAATTAGTGAATTTGAGTACAGCCCCCAGAAGCTTTTTACACCAGCTCTTAAGTTCTTTTCAACCTCAAAGAGGCCTTTCAAGTAGGAGCAATGCCAAGCTGAGGTGGAAAGCAGAGGTCAGCAACATGTGACCTGGCTCCAGGTCCGCTCCCAGCTGCTTGAATCTCACTACACCATAGCTTCCAAGGCACACCATCATCTCACCTGAAGCCACATTTTGGTTGCTCACTTTTTATAACCAGTAAGGAAAAACAAATGCCTGATGATGTCATACCAACAAGAGACAACCTTGATTTGCCACTCTCAAGACAGAGTAGACCTTTGTTCTGGCCAAACTTGGTGCTCTGCTCCTGCTACAGCTCAACTTCTCCCTCTGCCCACTGGCTTCCTTCTCTTCTATAGATGAGGACTCCAAGGACAGTGTTGCAGAAATGTCCTATACATGTGGCTCAGCTTCTAGTCTGCTAGCTTATCTAAATCTCTGCCATTTTTTAAAATATATTCAGATCTTTCCACTTCTGCTTTGGGAACCTGGTCAGGCAGACAACTTCAAGATTATCTTGGAGAATGATCATTGTTCATCACTGTTTGTGATCATTGTTCATCACTGTATTGTCATCTTTACTTGCCAATGTTACCTCATTGTCATCTTTATTCACCAATGTTACATCAAGCCATTCATGATTTCTCAAGGTTTCTTACCTGGTAAAATAGTATGTTACCTTGCCATGGCCAGTCCTACATTTAATTGGCCCTCCTACTTTGATCTGCTGGGTAGAAACTCTAGCCAGACACACTGGCAGAGAGGCAGCCATGAGAGTGTGAGATGAAGCCCAAACTATATTAATACTTAGTATGCTGTGGTCAAATACCACTTTGGGCTGTAAAGTTTCTCTGGTTTAAACTTTTAATTTCTAAGCAGGCACCCAGCATGGGGACATTTATTATTTTATTCCTACTGTGTCTGTCACAGATTTTTGTATAAAAGCAGCATGGAAGTCCAAATAATAGGCTTAACTTTATAAAGGGTCATGCAAATGGCTTATTGACAGGTCTCCCAGGAAGGCAAAGCTGGCAGCCAAGCTCCAGCAGAGCCTGAAAATGAATGTCCCAGGTTTGTGTTTGCAGGGCTGCAAACTTGACTTCTCCCCTTGGCAACCACTCGACTTCCTGAACCCACTGCATTCCTTCAATCTCTCGAGTAGAATAAGGAAGGATAGGAAGATCTCAATGCTCCATTCTCTCCGTGTAGACTGTAAATCAGGCTCTTGCCTTGGGTTTCATTATATATACCAACATTTTTCACTTGCTGGAATCCAATGCACATCACTGTGCTGGGTACCTTGGTTTCACTTTTGTCCAGAGTTCTCAGAAAATGACCCCATGTCTCAAAAGTTCAACTTTCCTTTATATAGATAAATATTAACATTATCTGTTGTGCTTTGTGTAAGTAGAGAGAGTAAATTAATCAACTCAGGCTGAGTATCTGGAAGCTTCTGATTAACTGATACCTGGGAGTGATGGTAATGATGGCAGGAATAAGGCACCAAACTGATTATTTCTGTGAGTTCATATCTTCTCTGGAAAGACAGAATACACACATCATGTTATGGACCTAAAAAACTTAGACAGCCTAAGATGAAAGTTACCCTCGAGTCTTGAGTTTTCCTTTTGAGTCAGCCTTAAGCACCTATTCATTTAATTCACTTATTCATTTATTCACTTAAGCCTATTTCATTTTGCCTGGATGGGCTTTGAAAAAAATTTTTAAGATAAAGCTTGAGAGATGACTCGGTGGTTAAGAACATTAGTTAATCTTCCAAAGGATTTGGGTTTGATAGCCAGTACCCACACAATAGCTCATAACAGTCCGTAACATACCAGTCCTGGGACATCCTCCTCTTCCTGTGGCCTCCTCAGACAGACATCAAGCACGGGGTATGCATAGATTCAATCAAGATACTCAAATACATAAAAATAAATTTTAAAATAGTTTTAATGAGTTCACAAGAAGAAAGAGCATCGAAATCACTGCATGGGTAGAGAAGGGGTTTAATAAGTCCTACCATTCCTGAGAAGATTTTGGCAGTTGATGGAGACAATTTACATCAGGGATGCAGTTCCTGAGAGACTCCTCAAGTGATGGCAGAGGATGCTACACTGTGCACATACTTGTAGCACTAAATGGACCTTGTGGATTGTAAAAAGAAAATAATAATAATATTAATAGATAGACAGATAGAATTGAGAGGGAATACTGGTGCAGAGAAATTGGAGGGGAGGGCCTGGGAGGCATATTTGGTCAAAACACATCATGTGCATGTATGAATTTCTCAAACAATAAAAGGATTCAACAATAAAACAATAAAATAGCCACAGATACCATGAAACCATCTTCCAAATTCTCCCCCACACACACACCCTCCTTCCTCTCTCCTACATATATGTGTAAATAGTAAAACAAGTTCCTCACTTACTTCGAGCCCTGGAAAATTCTGTTTCTGCCTTGTTGTAAGGGAAGACGTTCTTGCTCATCCTCCAAAGTTACTGGCACATACTTGTTTTAGAACAACACACAAGCATTTCTAGAGCCTAGGACTCTTGCCCCAGCCAGATCGTACCAGTTACAGAGTCACACAGCCTTCACATGAAAAACATGTGTGATAAGAATGACTACTATTCCATTTTTAAAAAATCAAGGGTCTAAGCCACCATAAGCTCCTCCTAAGTTGGTATTGAAAAGTTCATTCCAATCTCAACCCATAATTTAAAGTGCAGTTTTCTTGCTGTGATAACACATTGCTTTTTAGTGTTGCTCTCTCCAGTCTCACATTGTTTGAACAAGACTTGAAGATGGGAATAGAGGGTGTTTTTTTTTACATGTCAAGTAGAGAACTCAGTGATAAAAATCATGACACAATACTCACAGAGGAAAAGCTAGAAAAGGTTAATGAAAAGCAGAACAAGCTCTATTTCAATGCCAAAACACAGCCTAACCTCTTACAGGCCCTTGGGTCTGATATCTTCCATTAACACTTGATTTCCTACTTCATTAGTTTTGTTGTACATCTATCTTTTCCTCCCCTTTTGAGTATTAATTGGCTTTAAGTTACATGTCAGACTCTTAGCTCTGAATAGTTAATGTGGAAAAAAAAAAGGAATCCCATGGCCCACATAAGTGGGAGGTTCTAGCACAAAGCTCTTCCCTCTCTAGGACTCAGCCCTACCTATCTTCATCCTGTTGCCCCAAGTCTACTCTCATTTCTACATTCACATTTCCTGGTTTCGTAATTCCAATGGGAAGAGAACCCTGCTCCCTCCTGAAAGACCCTGGCTGAGTGTGCTCCAATGCCCTTCCTGCAAAATTTGTATTCTGAACCTTTCAACCCTAACTACCATCTTTCAAAGGCATACTGTGTTGGACAGCCACACTGAGCGATACTAATGGGCTAACACAGAGCAAAGGTATTTGGAGATGTTTTTGGCATCCATCATGTACTGAGCAGCTCTTTGAGTGTTATAAACTTTCCATCCTTCAGTTCGCTTTAGTCTTCTGAACGCTTATTGTACCTGGTTAAATAGCCTGAACTCTTTTTCTTTGGAACATAGATTTAATATTATTAATGTTGCAAGCTCAAAGGCATCTCCAAAATTAGTGCTGAAGGAAGGTCAAAAAACTGACTCCTTGGCCCCTGTGCCAGTTGGATGCTCATTACCATACTAATATTGCCCACATAAAAGCTTCAGTGACTTCCTCCAATATATGCAAATATGCACTGGGAAAAATGGAAATGTATGTAAATGACACAGAGGTTACACTGGCCTATTACCATCACAAATCCCCATTTACAGCCCACTTTTAATTTAAGTGATCTTTCTATTAGGAGGCCACTTATGAAGTTAATCTGGAACAAAATCACAGCATGTCAATTAAAATGGCGTGGCAGGAAGACCACCATCGATTGTTAACTCCTAGCAGATGTCTTAATTAGGCTTCTTGGAGGCAGACGACCAAAGACACTTGTGTGAAAGTCATTTTCAAGTTTGTATCTGAGGCCTCTCTTCAAACTTTTTCTCTCTCATCTTTCTACTTATATCCTAGCTAGTATGGGGCTTCCTTTTGTGTATTTCCCCCCAAGGACATGCTTCTTTCTCTCTTTTCTTCTTTCAAGAAGAGTATCCCAGAGATAATACTTCACCCTTAGAGGCTCTGCAAGCTTTAATTTATTTAAAGTCTTTGTTTTATCTTAAAAATTCCTTTGAAATTTCCATTCTCCTTCAGACAAACAGATCTTAACATTAAAAAGTTAAAGTTGTATCCCATCCAGTAAAACTGAAGCCACGCTGTTTTATCTGTCTGTCCTTAGCCCATGATGAGTGAGTGGTTTGAGGAAAGACCCTCAGACACTTCCATGCAAAAAGCCCATTTGAAGACACTTTGGCACCATGTAAATCTGGGTTTATAAATTGACTCTTGCTTTCTGGGACTGGATTGGGGCAAAGGAAATGACCCAAAGTCATCTCTCCAAAGAAAGCATTTGTCTTCTCTCCACCCTGCTCATCCAATGAGGAATGTACACAAAATCTCTGCCCAGTTGTGCTTTGTTTGAACTTTTAAAAATGAATGTTGCCTTTAGGCATAAATATTTCTTTTCACTCCAAAATGGAGATGATAACCATACCACAGTGTTTTGTGAGCCTTCTATAGAAATATTTTCCCCATCTAAAACAAAACCTACAAAAATAAAAACATGCTTTCTGATGAAGAAATCGCTGACCAAACTCAGCTGTCACTAACATGTTTTGTCTGTGACATTATAGTTTCTCTGGCAAGAGAGAGAATTAAAACCCAGGTATAGACCCTGAATGGGAATTACATTGAAGTATCTCCTATTGTCATAGGTCAGATGTTCAGCACATACCCAAAAGAGTAATAAGTAAATACTGGCAGCTTGGCAGACAATTCTGTCTTTGTTACAGCTATTCAACATTGTTATTAATTACAAACATAGACATAAATGATGTGGTTTTGTAAAAAATTTTTAAAACTTTTGTGTATATATTAGCATGAGTCTTGGTTTGTACAAGTAAGTGCAATGTCTTTGGATACCAGAAGAGGGTGGCAGATCCCCTGGAGCTGCAGTTGCAGGTGGTCATGAGCCATGCAACAAAGCTGATGAAAACCAATCTTGGGTCCTCTGCAAGAGTAACACATGCTCTTAACTGCTAAGCCATCTGTCCAGCCTAGAAGCAGATGATGTTGTGTTAACAGTAAATATCAGTATTCTAATAAAACTTATGCTAGATAAGCAGTTAATGGCCTGAACTTGATCCAAGAGTCTGCTAGGGAAAACCAACTGCCCCACCCTCATGTAAACCGATTCAGATGTTATAAAATTGAAATTGTATTAGATATATTTCAGTGTTTTCAGTTTTCAAAACAAGAAACTAGAAGTAATTATTTCAAGCTTCAAAAATGTAAAGCACAAAACATAATCTGTGATGCACAGTAGATGATGCTGGGTAATGATGTAAGGAAAATGGAACTTTTCATGTATAAGGTCTGTATATGAGCACACACATAGAAACATATACATACATACATATATACAGGTACAAAATAGATACAGAAATGTATTATAAACATATAGGCAAACATGTAAGCTTATATATATGTGATGTAATATATATGATATATATGTAATATATATACATGTATATGTATATATATTTTTCAGCCTTCTCCCCTTAAAGAATTTAATACCTATTTGTTCCATAGACAGTTTCAAAGCTTTCAGGGGTACTCTAGCTCAGATGTGAAAAGCTGGGGAATGTAGCATTGTCATAGTATTTGGTCAGCATGCATAAGGCTCTGAGTTCAAGGTTCCACACCACAAACAAATCCAAAAGGAAAGCCCTCCATAATTACTGTGCGTGCACAAGAACATAGTTTCCGAGATTTGGACTGTTCTCCAATATCCAATGGTAAGGAGAGAGAGTTCTGGTAAGCTAAGGCTTGGCTCTTCAGGGATGTCTGTGCAGTCAGTAATTCATTGTCTCTAACAACAACAAAAGGGAGAGTAACAATAATAGAATTTCAAAAATGTTTCTTCTTGGCCCTCATAAACCAAGAGCAGAAATGTCTGGTCAGGAGGATAAAACAGTGTTAAGCATGCACCCCAGGGCTGTTGTTTGGCAAAGTAGAAAATTGCATAGTTTTTAAGACAAGAATCCAAATACAGTTGGTTTTCCTCCTTAATTTGTGATGAAGGGCACAGTTTTCCAATCTTTCTAAATATCAGCTTCTTCAGGCATAAAGCAGATATGACAAAATCCGTCCTTAAAGAGTGATTGGAGGAAGGGCTTCAATGAGCTGGACCTGGGAGCTGATGAATGGTCGTAACCTCATCTAAGCTCAGTGTGCACTCTATAAATGTTCATGGCTCTGCTTTCCAGTCTCCTTTCCCAGACTGCACATAAAACAGGACCGTTTTGCTGTCCTCCAAGAGACCATCCATCTCTGCTGCTAATAAATGGGAGTTTTATTGCTCCTGCTCAGATGCAGAATTATATTATTGGTATCATGCCTACTGTATCTTCATCCTTTCTCCAGTGTACCATTTTCTGTTGGATTGTTGCATGGTGTTCTATACCTCCTTCCTTCCTGCTTCTCTCTCACCTTGCTGCAAAGTCATGAGTTAGTTCTTTTCTAGTATTTATCGTCTAATAACAGCAGTCTCCCACAGGTACAAATCAATCGCAGGCGCTCATCGTAGAACAGTGCTTATCAGTCATCTAGAACGAGTTTACATCTGTTCTTTTTCTTTATCTAGTTGTAGCTGTTCATCCAATTTAAAAACTTAGTGCTATATATGTGTGTGTAAATATATGGGTGTAATGTATTTACGCACACATACGACACACATATTTTTCTACGCTTCTAAGATTTTAGTTTGGTATATAAATATTCTTTGTAAATAAATGTGTTGATAGCAAATGTAATATTAGATAATTTCATTAATATATTTAAGAAATTGAGATATTTTCAGCCATGATAAAAGCCATGCTTTGGTGACAAAATCCTCTTATTATTATGACTGCTAGTTGTTTCTTAATCTAATCATTAAGGTTGATCAAAAAGGACTTGGTCTTTTAGCAAGTTTTGACCTTTTTTTAAACTTCATTTGCAGCATGCAATAAAAAACTGAATCCATGAGTCCTTACTTTTATGGTTGATCATTTATTAAAGCTCATCCTAATCTGAATGTTTGTGTACTCCAAAACTCTAGGAGATATTTAACTGTCATTACAATGGTGGTAGGAAATGATGACTCTATAGGCTTAGTCCCTGTGGATGAATTGAGATTGCTATTGTAGAATTAGATTTGTTAGCTCTAGGGAAAGTGGCTTGCCAGGAAAGCAAGTCCCATACCTTTCAATATCTCTCTAATAGGCTCACTCTTGCCTTGTAATGCCATCTACCATGAGAAGATGCATCAAGCATGCTATCACCAGATACAACTACATGACCCTAGGCTTCCCAATCTCCAAAACTGTGAGAAAATAATTATATATCTTCTCTAGAATTCCCAGTCTGCAGTAGTGTATCAATGCTAAACCAGCTAAAACTAAAAAAATACAAAAAATACAACCTATGAGCCCAAAACTCTGATAAAAAAAAGAACAAAACAGAAAATATTCTGATTGGTGGGCCAAAAATTGAACTTTGAATGCTTAAGGATTCCCACAGTTGCTAGGAACTACCTGGAGTATATATTAAGAGACCCACCCCTAGTCAAGAAGCTACTAACCATTGGTAACTGCTAGAAATGGTAAAATTAGTTTTTCCACTGAACTGTTACTCTGGGTATATCAACCAGAGTTCAGGGCAAGCTGCATGCCCTGAAGTTGTTGGCCAACACAAACAGACTTTATTCTTTGGTATGGTTTGGTTTGGTTTCATGGGTTTTTTGTTGTTGTTGTTGTTTTGCTGTTTTCTGTCTTAATTGCATTGTTTGTTGTTGTTGTTTCTCCTGACCTTTTTTTAAAAATTGTTTTTTAAGAAAGCGAGAAAGAGCATGAAGTTAGAAGGATAAAAAAGCATAGAAGGTCTGAGAGGAATTGGGGTAAAGAAAAGAATATGACCAAAATATTGTCTATGTTAAAAATGCTAATAAAAATGAAGGCTATTAAATTCTTGGAAATAATGATAGATTCAAATAAAACAGAAAGAGATGAGGGATGACTAGTCAATGAGACATGCCATGTATTTAGATGCTTATGGCCCATCTCTCAGCTATTTCCACTGTAGCCAGAATTAGCTCTGTAAGTTCCAAATCTGAGAGTTTTCTTTTCTAACACACATATCTTAATTGTCCCTTAATATCAGCAACAAAATAGGCAAATTCCTTAGGAGAGCTTACAAAATGTTCTAATGTGGGTCAAAATTTCTCAAAGTTATCTTATAGGTACTATTTTTGGATTTAGAAAATAGATAATAATAATAATATTTTATGTGTACATGCCCCATATGACATGTAGGTGTACTGTATTTATAAAAATTACTTTGTTTATCTGAAATTCAAAGTGATGTAAGTGGTCTGCACTGAATTTGGTAATCTTACTTACACAGATATTACAACCTAGGAAAACCAAAGTTCTTTGGAGTTTCTTGAGCATGCTCCTGTCATACTGTCTTATATGGGAAAACAAGATTGAGTCCTACCATCTGTTTACATATTGTGAATATCAACACTTAATAGAAGCTGGTTCCTTGAGGGAAATAAGAGGGAAGGTGTTAGACAAGACAATTGGAAGAATGAATCACCTTCAAGCATGGCATATTTACTCTTGAAATAAAAGCTAGTGACTGTTGTCCAGCCACTGTGGTCAGCCACTAGACCATGTTTTCCTTTTCTGCTCCTTCCTTTCAGAGTACCTGGAATGCTGGAAGCACATAACAACTGTTTAGTAAAATAAAAAGTAATCTAAAATAACCAGTCAAGTCTAGAAAAACTTTAAATAAAACAAAACAAAAAAAATCAGGCTTATCTTAAAAACAATCAAGGCTAGTTGAGAAACTGCCTAAAAGCTGTCCTTCAAACACAAAAATAATGCATGGCTAAAGGTTTCCCAGTCTTACCTCATAAGAGGGCACATACTTTTGGTTATTCATGCCAAGTTGCTTGGCAAAGCTGGCACTTTTTCAGGGATTCTCACAAAAAAAAAAAAGATTCATTCAAGGTCATCAGGAACAGTTTTAAGGGAAATGTTTGCATCCATAGCACCTAGGTGTCTCCAGGGATAGTGGCTGACTGATGTGAAAAATGTCAACTGGGAAAAGAGTCCCACTCTCCCTAAAAGGATCCACTGCTGAGGTCTGTTCTCTAATAGATGCCTCAGCCATATAAAGACTATGGCCCAATCAGAATCCCAAGACTATGTCCTACAACTTGGCCAGGATCAAACAAGGATGAGGGAGCTCTTTCTATCTACCTACTTGTGAAAATTATTCTGCCTTGATTCATGCACATCTGTCATGGTGATCCTATTAGTAGGTAAGTTCCAGCCTATTCATTCAGTGTTTGCCTGTGGGTTTCCATCTCACCCAGAATGAAAACTAGAGTCACTCATATGAACCACAAGGAAATCCAGCTTTGGACACCTTGCCACCTGCTCTACTTTGCTCCAGCCACAATAAGCTCTGGGTGTTTCAGAAAGCCTACCAAACTCCTGTCTCAAGACAAATAAAAAGCCAAACAGGGACACTCTATACATATAAATAAAAAATAAGCAGGTTTTTTTTTAAATTAAAAGAAGACACTTAGACTATTTGCTTAGGAGAACGTACACCCATGTTTGCCTTTGACATGCCCCTCTGAACTTGGAGACTAGGCCTGCTAGTCTCTCTTGGAAGCCTATCGTTCAACTCACCAAATCTCCATCCAATCTGCTGTGGTTCCTGCTACTTGTGGACTACTGAGATGAGGACTGGATGTGGCATTCAGCTGCAAACAGTAAATCGCTGCATTCAATACTTCCTACCATAAGTTTTAAACCTTAAAGATAAAGTATAAAAGATATGATTTTCTCAGATATCAAAGACCCCTCGTCACTGTGATGCACAATTTCTTACAATTATTTCATTCTCAATGACTTGAACAATTCAGTTTTAGTCTCTGCATTTTAAAGATGGGGAAACCAAGTCTGGGGTCACATGCTGAGTGTGCAATGAAAGAAAATTCTAATCCAAATAGGCCTGGTACAATGAACCATGGTTTCTATACTTCATGATGTTTCCCACCAGGATATGCTTAATGGATTATTCCAGGCCAATCCAGCTAGACATGAAAACCCATTATGAGGCCTCTCTCTATCAATGAAAGGTATTTCTTCCCTTCTCACCTTTCAACATGGACAATTAAGAAATGAATAGCCCATGACAATAGGAAGTCCTAGAACAATGTAGCATGCTTCATTTACCTGTTTAACCACAAAGACTATCTCACAATAGATGTCTACAAAATTCTTGCTGAGTGGACCTTAATATAGAGAGATCTTTAAACTATTTTCCATAATATAAAGTAGCAAGGCTGCTGATAATCTGTGAAGAAATAAAAGTTCCTTTTTTCATTATTCAGGCAATTACTGTTAATATTCACATATTAATATTCATGCCTGAATGATAGATATGTTTTTAGTCATCATATCATTGTATATTAAAATCAAACAGTTATTTTTAATAGTGTCCACTTACTATTAGGACAGAGCAAATTTCTTTGTGTAGAAAAATTTTAAAATTCAAAGGATAAAATGAACAATATGACTTTTTAAAAATGGTGATAATAAACTATGTAACTAATGGTAACCAAAAATAGTCAGTTTTGTTTACCCTACAGTTTTTCTGTGTGTTTTAATGTGCTTGAAATAATGGCATAATACTGCTTTTAAGCTTAAAGAACTCAGACATTTTCATAGTTCTTGGATGGAAAATAAAATAAAGAGTGGCTTAATGACAGATAATATCTGTCAGTGGGTGGTTTATTTCTTTTCAAAAAAATGCAGGCTCTTCCTAGTTCCAATATATATTCTAAAGAAGTAGGAAGTCATTATTCCTGTTCCATGGTAGTGAGAATGGTTATATGTCACTCGGCAGCTCAAATTTTATAGAGAAGAAATGGATTGTTTTTGTTGTTTATTAATTTTCTCAGTGGTGTTGTAAGTGTTTTTATATTTTAGCAATCATTTCCACGTGCTTCAGTAAAATAGGAAGAATTATTGTTCCAAGTGAGTATCAGTCACAAAGATTCCACCTGAATTGATGAAATTTAGGATTCTGGACACACGTGTGTCTTGGGAACTGGGAAGAAAAGAAGAGCCAGTGAGGAGAGCACACCAGAGCAAGGATAGGAGAGCACACAGGATACTCCTCGGTGCACAGCTTCATGCCACAGCTGCCTCCTGAATGTAGGTCCAATCTAAGGAAATGGTGGCTGCCAGCATCATCGGCCCCTGCCTTTCCTATCCTTGGCCTCTTCATCTGCAATTAGCTATTGATAATGGGAAAAGACAAGCCCTCAATCTTTCCCTTTGGTCACCCCATCAAGCAGCATAGAGCAAGTTTATCAGAGAGTGATTTATTTTTTCATACAAAAGACTACTTGGAGGAAAACCATATCCTTTGTGCACAATACTGATTTTCCTCTTGAAATTGCTACAGATGTGAGTCTATTCACATTCTGACCCTCACTGCTTCCAAAGGAAAGCTGTGATTTCTGCTCCTTTGTAAGTAACCTGTTTGGAAACTTCAGTTTATCTGCTTCATTTATCATGCCTACCTGTGTCACTGCAAAATTCCTTTGTTTATATCTTTAAGTAAAACTTAAATATCATGGTAATTCTGTGTTAAAGAAACTTTTCTAAACTGTTGAGAAAGCCTATTTGTAAATAACGTGCAAAGGAAAGAATATTCGCACACTATTGTTTGGAGTTGAAAATGAGAAAAGCCGCTTATTACTAGTGGAAGAAACTACAGCACAATTGGGCATAAGGATCCTCCTCTTGGCCTCAGATTTGGATCAAAGGAGAACCATGTTCTGACAGGAAACATCCATGATGCACTGCTACATGAAAGGAGTGAAAGGCGTAGCACAGATGAATGTTCACTACAATGACTGTTTCCTTTTAAACCAACAATGTTTGGAGGGACAGCTGGTTCAGGGTAAAGATGCTTAAGGGTACTGCTGGTCATATCTTAATACTCATGCCTTCTGCAAGGGATCACCTTGTGCTCTTTATGTCATCTTCCTCTAGGATGTGTGAATATTTTATAATTTGTAACTAAGACAAGGAGAAAACCGATGTAATTATGTCTGGGTGATTTTTCATTTCTTCATTTTGCTTGTTGTTCCTTTCACTGTTAATATTGGTAATGTAAAAAATAAATCAATTCTAATGACCATTTTTCTTTCTTTCTTTTGTCTTTGTTGATCATTTCTATTTGACTTTAAGATGAAAGGTTTTGCGCATTCATCCAAAAGTCATTTTAAAACTCCTGGAACTGGACCACAGGAGTGGCTGAGTGCTGGAGTACTTGCCCAGCAAGTACAAAGCTCTACGATCTATGCCCACATCACACATAAACATACACAGGCACATGTATACAAACACATGGAATGATCTTGTATGGTTCATTGTTAAAGGTTGGAGTAATTGCCAGTGGAGACCAAGTTACTAAGGAGATTTCTTCTCTGGCCTCTCGCTTTGGCAGTGTGATATGGTTAGTAAGATTTGTGATACACACAAATGGATCTTTTTTTTTTTTTACATTAAGGAAAAAAAGTGGTTTTTTTCATACAATACATTTTAATGATGTTCTTTCCTTTCCCCAATCTCTTCCCAGATAGTCATCTTTCCCTACCCACCCAACTTTATGGTCTTTTTCTCTTTAAAAAAAAAATGTATATCAAAATAATAGTAATAATGGAGTCATACTTGTATTAGGCAACTACTTGTAAGCATGAGGCATGCCCTAGAGTGCAGCTGATACACCAAGTGTCACTCTATTGGAAAAAAAAAAAAAACTGACATTTTTTTCTCTCTTGCAGCTAGTATCAGTTGCAAATAGCTTCTATATCAACCTTTTTAAGCAGCAAATTTTCTTTAAATATATCTCGTTTCTTTTCTCCTTCAAGTAGAGCTGGCTATGGTTCATCATTAAAGCTCCTGTTTAAACCTTTCTCAGAAAACGCCTAGCCTCTTACCATTTTTCATTTGTGTGTCACACTCTCTAAAAGATTCCTACCTTGTACCCCGTGATGTGACTTCCCTTCAGCTCAATTATCTCTGTGACTGCATCTCAATGCTAATGTAGTTTTGCTATTGTGCTTTTAGCTTTCCTCCTCCTCCTACCCAGTTCCTGATCCATGCCATTGGATTGTTCTTTCTTCTCACATCATGACACCCTGGTTTCAGTAGGCTTATCTTGCCTTGCATTTCATTTTAAGACACTAAATACTTTTCTAAACCAAATCAATTTCTTGCACTATACAATTATGGAAGGTCGAAGCTTATCTCCTTCATGTTTTACAGCTTTCCCATCCCCAAATAAAAAATAACAACATATTAAAGCTCAGAGTTTGCTGGGAGATCTCAGGGAGAAATTGTTGGTTAGCCCTATTGCTTCTGCTTGACCCTTCCTTTCCCATGTACAACCATCTGCACATCCTAGGCAAGCTTTGCATTCTAATGTGCTAGGACACTTGCTTATTAGAACTCTATTAAGATGAACTTTCCTTTTTGGCTACCAATACTGACAGATTCTCTATTTCTTTCCACTGCCAAGAGTTCAAGAACTTCATTTTTTCACCTTGTAAGTCTGCCATTACCACTATCCCCAACTTCCCCGTTGTTGACCTCCAGACTCTGACCGCTGACCTTTGAAGGATGACCATCTCTGATGTAGTGAAGAATATAAGGGGAAAGCAGCCACAACTCTGTCTCTAAGCTTTAGCAGTTCTTGGCATTCTGTGGCTTGTTTCTGAACCACTTCAGTCTCTGTGCTTGTATTTACATGTCCATCATTTTCCACACATCTCAAGCTTCATTTTGTACTCTAAGGACCCTCCTATTGGATTTAGGGCATCCCAATCTAGTATAGCCTCATGTTGAGCCTTTCTTGATTAGTGCTTCAGAGAATCCATCTCCCAGTGAAATCATACACTGAGGTTCTGTCTGTAATGACTCTCCACCAGCCTATGTGCAGAAATAAAGTGTAGGAACAGCATGGCCTAGTAGAAGCCCAAAGGAAAACAACTAGTGACTTACTACCACTTCCTCACAGAGAACCTTCTCCTCACCTGTTAGATGTACCCACTTCACCTAACCTACTGGCCTGGTTTGAAAATATCTGCCCAGATAAAGACATACATGATTGATACCAGGCATAGTTTGTGGCTGGTTTCTGCATTCACATCTTCCTCTAAGCCTTCACAAGTGCATTACTGTACATGCCTGCGAATTGATATTGGGGCCTGTAGCTGACTTTATCTTAAAGCAGCAGTGAATGCGTTAATTTTAGAAAACAAGAAAGAAAGTGAAGACTTTAAGAAGCAAAGGCCTCAAGCAGGGCAGTGGTGGTGCACACCTTTAATCCCAGCACTTGGGAGGCAGAGGCAGGCAGATTTCTGAGCTTGAGGCCAGCCTGGTCTACAGAGTGAATTCCAGGACAGCCAGGGCTACACAGAGAAACTCTCTCTTGAAAAAAAACAAGGAAAAAAAGAAGCAAAGGCTTCATTTCTTTTCAGTCTCCCTGCTTTCATCAACTCTTCCAAATCCATCCATCACATGGGTGACATCAGAGAGATGGGGAAGGTAAGATGGAGTTGCCATACACCCACAGAGCAAGAGGCTGGAGTAGACTGAGTGGGACTTCACATTGCAGGGCTGAGGTCTTCTGGTTCTGTACTCTCTGTCCTCTGTATTCATGCTGATTAGATAACGAGAACAATGCCAGGTTATGAAAACGTTGCTAATTAGCACTGCACACATGCTGTTGTTATTCATTTGTATATTTAGTGGGAAAAAACCTGATTGCTGTATATTCATTATTAAATTATAGATAACATACCATCCAGAAAATGAGAGAATGTCTTCAAAAACAAAAGAAAGAAAATTTTCCTCATTCCTATAACAGTGTATAGAAGAGGAAAGAAATAATGCAGAACTTTCAAAGTGCAGCTTTGCAGACAGGTTTAGAAAGCCAGAACAATTCACCCTAAGCCACTCAGGTAATTGGCAATGAAATTGGATGTATAACCTGGGCACTCTGACTTTTTAGTCGCTCTTTTCCATGGCAATAATGTAATAAATCATATAAGCAAGTTAAGAATGTGTCCTTTCTGTATTATTTAGCTAATTCATATATTACCTTATAGGTTTTTTTGACAACAGTTTTATGAAAGATGTCACTTGACTGCCACTATCCTTGTCACCTTCTGCCAAGAGAACATCAAGTATTATTACTCCATTCCATTGTGAATATTACTCACTTGTCTTGCCTTAGAACTTCAAAGGCAAAAATGGTTACAAACCCAAGGGCCAAGCCACCTGGAAGAGGAGTTGTAACTGACAGGACAGTGGACAAAGGGTCATAACAGAGCTGCTATCAAGGTAGCAAGGATGCAGAAAATCAGGTAAGCTGAAAGTAGCAGTTACGGGATTTAGGACTGAGTTGAAGCTGAAGGGTAGATGTTCGAGTGGGTGGAGTAGAACGTGGCATTTCTCCTTTAAGAGGACAGTTATTCTGTGCAGAAGATACAATAGGGTGCCAAGTTCCAATATGGCTTCTGAGAAGGGTCTGGTTAGAAAGACCCATGGAGGGCACAAGGAATTTAGCTCAGTGGCAAATAGAAGGAAGGGAGGGAAGGAGAGAGGAAGGAAGGAAGAAAGGGAGAAAAGAAGTATGGAGGGAGAGGAGGAGGGAGGAAGACAGGAAGGAAGGGAGGGAAGGAGGGAGAGATGACAGACAATGATATAAGATTACAGAGACGCTTTAAGCCTAAAGTAATTAAAATAATTTGATTTTCCAGGCCAGCAGGCTAATGAAGAACTTTAAAGAAAAATCTGAAAAGATCATATGTGTGTCTTAGAAAAACAACATTATATATCATCTAATTTGGATACCTTCTGGTTCAGGCAAGTAGTAAGAACTACTTGAAATAAAATGGTCATATGGACATTAGGTATAATAAAGAGAAACCTGAGGACTGGCCCACACTCAGCTTTACCTCTTTGTTGTTCTTTGTAAGCCAGAGTGGTTGAGTCACTTGAATTTTCAAGAGTAACAGGAAATATGTACTTTCATATGAAACTGCCTGGTATTTTTAATTTGGAAAGTCCAAAAATCTTCCTGTGGCCTGTGCTTACACAGCAACATATTGTTTTTGCACTTGACCTGTGTATAAATTCAAGAGTCTAGAGGCAGAAATGTATTTCCAAGGTAAAAATCCAAGACAAATACTAGAAAGGAAATGGTTGTTAACAATAGACCTGCTGGGTGGTGGATGGAATGGCCTTGCCAGGTGTTTGGAGCTCTGGAGTATGGTTTAGTTATTGGTATCCTTGTTGTGAATGTGAAGGCTTGATAACCTGAAAAACAACTGTAAATAACCATCCAAACAGCACTTTTCCTGAGTCTCCAAGTGCAGAATGGAGCACAGAGTGGCTCCAGTTTGGATACAAAGCAGAGTTCAAAAGGAAGTCTATGGTTCCCTTCATTTATCTTCCCCCAGTCTCTGAAGTATCCAGTTAATGTCCCTGCCATAAAGCAAGAGATGGTTGATCTCTTTTCCCTAACTGTGATGTCTTTCTGATTTAAGTACTTTTCACCTGCCAATGTCCTTGGTTTCTTCTGAACCATGTTCTAGCCCATAAAAGGCTCTAAATTAAAAGCTGCTTTGGCTCTGCGTTTTAGTGAAGCGATTTTGTAAAATGCTCCCAGATTGTTCCTCCCTTCACAGACCCACTGAGAGTCACCTCCAATGTCATTTCCATTCTGCAATATTCCTAAAGCTCACTCCTTTAAGGCTACATTCTTAATGGCCTCCCTTCCACGAAGCCTCTGCTGACTGTACCAGTCCCCTCTACTCTCAGACACCTCCAAAAGGGTCCAGTGTGCCCTGACAACATGAACCATCAGTTGTCATCACTTACCCAGTTACACTCCTGAAAACCTACATGCCTGTTCCACAGAGCAGACACAGTTGTCTTGGTATATATGTCAGGCCATATGCCCCTAGCATTACTTCTTTCCTGGTTTCCCTTTGGAAACATGATGTGTTCTGAACTGCTTCACAAGACCTACAAGACCCCAACTACTGCTCCCCGTCTATAGCTGCTTCCAGTCTCTTCTGATTACAGGCAAGCTTCTCTTCTCTAAGTGACCCCCAGACATCACCATGGGATCTACCCCTTGCTCTTTTTCATGCTTTTCATACAGCTGTGTTTTCATTATGCTCTGGTTGAAGGTTTAATGACACCTTTACAGGAAGCCATCTCTGATTATCCATTCTGGATTATTTTTCCCTAGCAACTGGACTCTTCAGTTGTTATATTAGATATCCTCTCATATTATAGGATTTCTTGAACATGTCCTTTACTGGAGTTTCATGCCAGAATGTAGCCTAAAACTCCAGTGTGATGGTGACTCAAATAACGTTCATTGGATGAAGATGTAATTCCTTGCTTGCTTATTTATAAACTGTTAATTCTACTCCAATCCTTAACAATGCCAGTTGTCTTTGCTCATAAAGCCTTCTACTTTGCCTCCAGTACTTCCTCATATTCTGAACTGTATCTCTATGATGAATGCCACCATCTCTACCCCTTTCCCAGTTTTCATGGAATTCTTTCCATCCCTAGCTTTCTACCTCTTCCCAGTATCCCAATCCATGACAAGAATATCATTTCATTTCTTACCCCTAAAATGCCTGTTCTTAAATCAATTTCACTGTTCTGGCTCTTTATATCTACTATCTTAGCTCTGATGTAAGCCTTGGCCAACCCCCACTACTGGAAAAAATCCCCTGCACTGTTTTTCCGCATCAGCCCAAGTCCCTTGTATTCCTTGCACACCAACCAGATGGCTTTCTTAGTTTGGAGCTGCCTGAAACCCCTTCAAGTTCCCACAGACTGTTGAAGGTTTTCTAAGCTGCTGTAGGGTCCTAAAACTCCCTCCTGGTGACCCCATCTTCCAGTCACATAGAACTTGGTTCCAAATTTCTCTCCTTCCTTGGAGAGCTATATTCTCCTGACTCATTCCAGCCCCTCCAGGCTAACTCCCACAGGAGTCACCTTTTTTGAGAAGTCCTCAGTAGCTAGACTAGGGCTGGAAAGGGTCATTTTTTTTCCTCTGAATTCTTACAGTACTTCAAATCGTTCTTGTGTTTTCTCATTGCTAAGACAGAATACCTGAGACAAACAGAGAAAGGAGGATTTTGGCTGAAGGTTTGAGAGCATAAAGCCCAACAAGTTAGCAACAGCATGATGCAGTTCATAGTGGCTAGAACATGTGGTACAGCCTGCTCCCACCTCAGTAGATAACTAGGAAATAGAAAATGAAGCAGCCTGGAACTCTTAAGCCCCACCCCTATAGTCCTAATTCTACCAGCTAAATCTTGTATCCAAAACTATACATACTCCAAAAAATGTACCAGCATCCAAACTCTGATCCTGTAGGGGACACTCACTTTTTGCTTTCAAACCCAAACATCTTGTATTACTTTGGCTTAATTATTCATTGCTCCCAAACTGTGTAACCCTTATTTCTCAAAACATGTATTTGACCAAGTCACTCATAGCATCTATCCTTTAACTATTCCCTCTTTCCAGCTGCCTCTTTATCCTCGCTTCTCCATTTCAAGATCTGGGCATCCCAACCATAAATACATCTTCTTCCACGTGGCTCTGGGTTCACGGACATTTGCATGACTTGTTTCCTTTGTCTAAGCAGTATTTCTTCTTCTTTCTGGTCAGTTGGTTTTTATTTTCAATATCCATCATGCTTCCTCTCTTCTATAAAGTCTCCCTGGGCCCTCCTTTTCCTAGGTGAACCATATTGTGTCTTCCACTTCAGCACCCAAGAGAGCAAAGACAAAGTGGTTGCCTTCTGTTTTTATTTCTGTGCTCTGCACTCAGAAGGCTTCAGTCTGTGTTTGTTGATTGTTTTTGCTTAATCACTGAGGACCCATAATACCTATAGAAATTTCAGTTCGGTGACTCACGGCATTCTGGGTTTATGATTCGGTCTGTCACTGCTATACAAACTTTTCAAGAGTAGGAGCAAGGTCTTAGTCACATTCCTTTTTCTCTTTTCTGCTACACACAGAGAAGGTATTCAATGCATACTCATTGGAAGGACAAATAGAGAAACAACTCCATCAAGTTTTTCAAGGTTCTACAGTTTTTTACCTTTCTGGATATTATTCTTGCAGTGAACCAGAGTCAATGCAACTGCTTTATGTGGGTCTATACATACACAGAATGGCAATATTTTCTTAGTAGGTCTGAAGCACCCAAGAGAGCAAGGACAATGCCTAGCTACTTTCTGTTTCTACCTCTGTGCTTGTACACACAAGGGTCTCAATCTGTGTTCGTCGATTGCTTGTTTTTGCTCAACCTATCATTCCTTTTTGATCCTGCAACTTACTGAAAAGAAAAAGTTAAAAAGACAGCCTTCTTGAAATCAAACAACTAAAATCACAAAATGTTCTTTTCTAAAAATAACACATTCCCCAAACACTTGAGGCAGAGCTGTGTGTTTTCTCCTCAACCCTTAATGAGAGCAAGACGCTACCACCTCCTTTCTCATTTTGCCTGCATCACGTCTGTGTTGCCTGGAGATTTGTGACTGTTGTTTCAAGAAAGATCAAATGACAACAGGAGATGGATAGTCTCCTTGATTAAAAAGTGGCACTTAGATACATCAGCGTCTTCTGAGTCCATGGAGGAGAGAACAATTCAACAGCTGGTGCTTGCAGCAGAGGCATGCATCTCTGCAATGCGCTAAGGCTGGCCATTACCATACCCTCAGTCCAGACCCCATTGCCTCATGGGACACGTACCATACAAAGTTCAATGGTAGCCTCCATAAACCAACTAGAATTTGTCACTGATGAACTCTGGAGATGGAAAGCACTGCCATAGCATAACAGACTAACATACTTTCCAATTCTAGCTCAAACATCTACTAGCTGTGTGATACCACATTGTCTCTCAGCCTCTCTGGCATCTGTGACAGCATTTGGAGAATAGGGGATACAACTAGTGAAATTGCTGAAATGGTGAAATGAAATAACACAGTATTAATCATCTTGTCTCATAGGGCTCATTAACAGCAGCCAATATCATTAGGTACCCAGACCCATGCCTGTTATTGTACCCTACACAGCTGAACAGTGTTTGTATGAGTGTGTGTGTGTGTGTGTGTGTGTGTGTGTGTGTGTGTGTTTGTATGTGGTCCCGTGAATGCACATGCATGCACAGCAGGTTAAGTGGTTCTATCCCAGTGTTCTTATGACTCTGATAGCTTGCTAGCTGGGTATAATGTTTACATTGTAGCTGGAGAAGCTCAAATTTTGGGAAGCTGCAGTTTGTGGCAAAATGGACTGATTCCTTTTGCATGCTCTCATGCCTTTGTTTAATATTCTCATAGGGCTGAGAGTTGATTAGGACCTAGGTCACATCAAATTCACACAACTCATGGAAGGATTTGTGACACAGGGACAGACTAGCCATAGGGATTCTCATTAATACTATGACTTTAAGCTTGAACCCTGCATCTGACCTCAGATCTTCCCATTCCAAAGAATAGAAAAGAACAGATCAAAACTCCTCTCCTGTCATTGTGCCAAACTAGAGGAAAACTGACTTCAACTGCCCCCTACACCTTTTCCTGTAGATATCTGATCTATAGATTACTGCTTGACAAATAGGAAAAATCATCATTCTCTGGCCCTTTATATTTTTGGTTGTGAGCCTAGCCTTTAACGGCTGAGCCATCTCTCCAGCCCTCTCTGGCCCTTTAAAGATCAACTTTTTAAAGATTCACTATTCTCCTTGCAAGAAAACAATCTGAACTTTTCCTTTCTCTTTCCCATTAAATATTCCCATATATCTTGCTTGTAGTTTTTTCTGTATACATTTGTCATTTAATCCTTAATCTCACAGATTGTCTCTCTCTTTGCAGAGTGGATACAGAAGGTGGCAAAGTGTTTGAGCTCCTTCAAGATGCTATAATGTTATAAACACATAGTACCATTACCTTATTGCAGAATAGATGGAGGTGATGGCACCAGGGGTAATGTCTCATTAGGCAAAAAGAGTCAAGATCGCTAAAGGAATACATTACAGATACCGTATCCTTCTCTGGAAATGAACAACATATTTCCTAGTGTTGGATTGCTGAATTGCTGGTTTGCTGATTGCTGGATGGCTGTATATTTCTGATGATAATAATTGGACTTGCCCCCAATGAACCCAATGACCCTAATCATCAGGAAGTATCCTATAGAATTCTATATCCCCTTTCCATTCTTTCTATATTCTATCTCTCTAATCTTCTTTCTCTCCTACCTAGTGATATTGGGGTGGGATGTTGGAAGGAATTAGAGTAGAATAAGGTTTGAAAGAGTGGTAATGGTATAAGAACTCAAGAAAATAATAAAACAATTACACAACCGTATAACAAACATGAAAATCTAGACATTCACCTGCCAATAAGAAGACAAACATTCTTCTCATTTCTTCCAATGAGAACTTGATGACATGGCCACTGGAGCAGAATAGAGTTAGTGAGCCACTATGAAGTGCTACCAAGCCTTCCTTGTAAGACCAAAGTAAAACACAACAAATGAGAGGCACTGAGCAGGCAGCCCACCAATACAGAGAAATGTGGGACAACAGGAGTCACCTGCCTCAGAAAAAGAAGACACCAGCTACAGGATAAAGCATCTTGGTAACTAAGACTCATTGCCTGAATGTCCTGCCCTTGTACCCAGGCTCTGTATGTGAAGTATTGCATTTTGGCAAATATAATTTGGAATAATATTGAATGGGCTAACATTTAATATGGCTGTCTATGGAGAATAAAACTAGGGAATGCTTTCATTATTTATCATTAATTACAGTGGATCTCTTAGAGAAATACTTTCAATTCTTAAACTCCATTACCAACATGACCATATTTGGAAAAGGAGTAATTACAGGTATCATTATCACTTGTAAGAAGGGAAAAAGTTGGTT
The DNA here is from genome assembly GCF_008632895.1 of Mastomys coucha. Lineage (NCBI taxonomy): Eukaryota > Metazoa > Chordata > Mammalia > Rodentia > Muridae > Mastomys > Mastomys coucha. Next base: position 36,251,043 of record NW_022196905.1, on the reverse strand, counting down.
ATAAATGCATGCACAAAGACACATGGGAGAACATTGTGTGGCATTGAAGACAGATGTTAGAATGAGACATCTGTAAGACGTACTAAGGTTGGTGGACAACCATCAGAAAACAGAAAAGAGACATAGAGAGATATCTCTGGTGCTTGGGGAGGGGTCATAGTCCTGATAATAACTAGCCTCCATAAATGGAAGAGGGTAAATTTTACAATTAAAATTATCTCCCATGTGGATATTTAGTATGGCAGCCTTAGCAAGCTGGAAGAGTAGCATATTTCTTCCCCAGCATGGCTACATGAAAGTCTATAGACAACTACAAAGAAGGTCTCATTCTGGGTCCCTTTCAAGAAAGATCGATTAGCACCAGTTTTGGTGTGTGCTGTTCCCAATTCTCTGGCTGAAAATCATGAAAAGATTTTCAGACTCAGAGACTGAGAACCCAATCTGGAGGCATCAGTATCAGGCCAACAGGAATCATATCTTTTATGTTCTTGAAAACACGAGAGAAAAGAAGGCAGGAATTACCAGTACAATATAAGTCCCTCAATATGAGACAGAGAACAGCAGATATGTTTCTCCAAAATAGCATTGTAAAATATATGTTTATTTTATTATTACCAGCAGGCATACTTCTCAATAGTATCATTTATTTCACACATTGGACACTCTGGTTACAGAAATAGCTTCTCTTTTGCATAAACAATAAATGATCATGATGGTGTTTTAGTCTCATCTGATTCCCAGAGTAGGAAAATCATCTATTGGAAGTAGCAAAGACTCCACATCCCCTCTCCCACAGAAAAAGTTGTTTTCCTTAGGGTTCTGACTTTAGAGTACCCTGTTTCACTACACAAGGAGCTTTATAACAAAGGGCCAGCCTCTCTTTGATTCTTAGAGTAGAGTACACAAGGCCAGATCTGCAGTTCTATAGGAACTATGACAGCATCTACATTCTATCCCTGGAAGGGATAGAAAAGAAAAGGGCTTCCCCAAATTTGCAACAACTGAAAACCCAAAGATTCTCTGAACTATCTTCTTTCTATCAAGCTGTACAAAAGAATGGGGAGACATATCTTCTAAATTTTATCATTTGACTTCAACTGAAGGTTTCATCATTCATGTTCTCCCACTCATGCAATGAGTATGTTTCAGTCATGCTAGTATACTGCTTAAAACCATACTTAAAATTTCAGAATTTCTAGAGACCAAGCCACCAACCACAGTACATACAGAGGCTGAACCAAAGGTCCTGTACATATGTAGGAGTTGTATAGCACAGTCTTCATGTAGGTCCCCCAACAACTGGAGCATGAGCTGTCCCTAAAGCTGTGACCTGTCTGCAAAACATCACTAAAGTCTTACAGACAATATGATCTGAGAGTTCACCTGACTGTATCCTCAAAATTGTTGTCTTATATTACCTAGGGTAAAGTGTTAGTAATAGTTCAAAGGATAGAGGATCATGTATTGAAGAGACAGAATAAATAAAAATATGTGGTGATGAAAGATCGGCAGTACCAGCTTTTGTAAATCAAACTCTCCTGTTCTGATGTGTATGAGCACACACACACACACACACACACACACACACAGAGAGAGAGAGAGAGAGAGAGAGAGAGAGAGAGAGAGAGAGAGATCCCTAACTCATGTGTCTAGGTTCTCTAGATAAACTTAACTGATCTAGTACCTTGGAATGGAAGAAGAGTGCTGAGGTTAACAATAAGCACTACTGGAGAACTCTGGGTAGAACTGTTGAAGACATCATCTGAGAGGAGGTGTCAGGTTCCTGAGAGTTCATCAGCAGTGTCTAGCATCCCTCAATTATGAGCATGCCACTGAAATCCTAGAGTAACCGGTCAGTCCTGAAGCTACATAGAACTTCAGTAGTAGCAAGACTACTGAGATTGGCTGCTAAAAATCTTTGAAGAGAGCGCCAATTCCAAGCAAGGAGAAGGGATTATGAATTCCTTGTGAAATTTTTCCCTTCATCTACTGATGGAAAGAAATGAGGCCTCTAAAATTTGAAATGCAGGTTTGGTGGATCACGGTACCTGAAGAGTAATACACTTCAAGACCAGGCAGCATTGATTCAGCTAGCTTTGAATTTATGAAATTGTAATCAAGATGATGCAGTGAAAGTTGTGTGAAGAAAGAATCCTTGAGAGAGGAGACAGAGAGATGGCTCATGGGTTAAGAGTGCTTGTAACACAATCATGAGAACCAGAGTTCAGATTTCAGCACCCACATAGCAATCAGTGTTGTACAAATGCCTGTAACTCCACTTCCAAGGGTCCTGACTCCTTTTCTGGCTTGCACCAGGACACATACACAAACACACACACAAATAAGAGAAAGAGTCCCTGCAGGAGAATCAGAAATTATATTCTCATGTCAGGATGGCATAGCCTATACCATCTGTCTATGTACATGACTAGTCAATCATTTCTACCTACTACAGTTTGTGAATGTGTGTACATATATATATATATATATATAATATATGCATATATATGTGTGTGTGTATATATGGATGTGTGTGTGTGTGTGTGTGTGTGCGCGCGCGCACACGCATGTGTGCATGTATGCACAGAGATGCAACTTAGGTAAGTGCATCCTTAGAAAAATTTCTTTCCTCAGCATATGCTCCTATATTTCCCAGTCTCTGCAGCTCTGCAGAGTACCCAGAGGGATATGAAGTATGAAAATAATCACTGTGACTCACTGAGTAAGGAGTACACCTCCCACATCCTTCCTCTATGTGCTAGGCATCCTTGGGTAAGTCATTTCTCCACTCTAAAGAACATATGTATAGAATTGTGGTGTGGGTTTGGTGGATTTTATGTGAGCTATTTAACATAGTACCTCAGCCTAATTGGCTGAGATGATGTTATCCTAGACACATATAGCATCCATTTTGTTATTATCATCATTGACGTATACCTCACTTTTCCGTATCAACATGCAGTCTCCAGATTTCATTTAAGTATTTATTTCCTGGGCATATTTTCTACTAAATAGAAAATTGCATTAAGATAGAGCCTATCTTGTTCCTTCTTTGTCACCTGATCTCCGCTGAGTGTTCATATTCAAATTAAAATCCAGGGGAGGCAGTTAGAAGATGTTATTGAGAGGTGGGGCCTTCAGGGAATAATTAAAATTAGATCAGATCATCAGAATAATGCTTCATGATTGAGTGACTGACTTTTGTTGGCTCTATGAAAAAGGAGAAACACTGAGGCACTTCCCTGGTCCTCTTAACATGTGACATCCTGAGTCACCTAAGGGTGCTACTATTAAGAAGCAGATCCCAAGTGCAGAACCTAATCCTTGAACACAAACCATGACTCAAAATGAACTCTTTTCTTTGTGATAAGCCAGTCAGTGGCACCTTGCCATTCAGAGTAAACAATGTATCAGGAAACTAGATAACAAAAGCCTTGATGTTTAGACACATCTACAGAAACCCTGCAATGGATCCAGAGCAAGATTCTGATACTGACATTTTCTTTCTTTCTTTTTTATTAAATATTTTCTTTATTTATATTTCAAATGTTACCCCCTTTCTTGGTTTCTCTTCTGAAATCCCTCTATTCCCTCCTTCCTCCCCCTGCTCACCAACTAAACCATTCCCACTTCCTGGCCCTAGCATCCCCCTACACTGGAGCATAGAACCTTCACAGGACTAAGGGCCTCTCCTCCCATTGATGTCCAACAAGACCATGCTCTGCTACAAATGCAGTTGGAGCCATGAGTCCCACCATGTGTACTCTTTGATTGGTGGTTTAGTCCCTGTGAACTCTGGGGGTACTGGTTAGTTCATATTGTTGTTCCTATGGGACTGCAAACCCCTTCAGCTCCTTGGGTTCTTTCTCTAGGTCCTCCACTGGGGACCCTGTACTTAATCCAATGGCTGGCTAAGAGCATCTACCTCTGTATTTGTCTGGCACTGTCAGAGCCTCTCAGGAGACAGCAAAGGCTCTGAAAGACTTGAGTGGGCAGCAGAACAAGAGGCTCACTTGGAAAGCCTCAGAGATCAGCAAGGCTAGTGATTTGCAAACTTTCATTTTACATAAAATCATTGTAAGTTTTTCTGTTTGTTTTTATTTTGTTTTTAGTATATAATAAAATGTTAAGTTGAAACCTACTGCAGGAAAGTGAACTAGACCTTAGCTCTATAGGAGAGAGAGAGAGACAGAGACAGAGACAGAGACAGAGAGACAGAGAGAGAGAAAGAAAGGGAGGAGGGAGGGAGGAGAAGGAGAAGAAGAAAAAGAAGAGGAAGAAGAAGAAG
>NW_022196905.1:36230198-36246494 GCF_008632895.1 Mastomys coucha | reverse complement strand
AGGAGGAGGAAGAGGAGGAAGAGGAGGAGGAGGAGGAGGAGGAGGAGAAGGAGAGAGGAGACAGGTCCTGCAGCTCTTCCTACTCCAGCTTGTCCCTTAGGTGGTTCACAAAGCCTCTGGTGATACCCATATTGGTAAGAGTGGACCGACCACTCCTCACTATTTAGAAGTAGCCACTCACTGTTCTACACTGCCTGACCTGGTCTCCATGTGAGCTCACAATTATCTGAGTTGTTTTTATTTTAGAGCCAAGCCCAGACATTCCTAGCTCTCAGTGAAAAACATGCACATGCATTCAGAATAGAAGAGAGAAAATAGGGCCTAAAATATATAAATAATTCAAGACTGAGTTTATTCACGGTGCTGTGTTTTCTGCAGGCAGTGGTTGTATGATCTCTCTTACATTGCCAGTTGGGCGGCCTCCATAGCATTTATTACTGCAGACAACCGTTAGAGGCTGTTTTGATTTATGCATCTATATTCTATTATGGAGGTACTTTTATAGCATAGTGCAGTTTCTCCTGTGACACTGTAGGAAGAAGGAAAAAAATGAGTGGATAAAAGAATGGGGCAAATCATTCCTTCCACCCCAGATCAGAACAGGAGCAATGAGACTACCTATTCTTGTCAAACAGCAAATTAGTTCTCTGCAACATACATACAAACAGCACACACACACACACACACACACACACGAACATGCATACACATTCATTGTGACAATGCATATGTATTGTGCCATTGTGTCAGCCTAAGACAACTAATACTTATCAAAATACCCACTAAGTTACGGCTTTCTGTTCTAGGTCATCAAAATGCTTTAGTGAATAAAGTAGAAATATCTCCCCTCTTGATCTACCCACATTTTTCTGCTGAAGATAATGCTGCCTCCTCTTAGAGCGTACAGCAATGCTTAGTACAGGCTAACACATGGTATCCAGCTGGTGCATGTGAATAAGTGAGTAAATGAAAGGTGAGGAATAACATAAAGTCTATTACCAAAGTCACTTTTAATTTATCTTTCTACACAGTAATGGAACATTTGAGAAATACACACACACACACACACACAGCCAATCTCCTGTTCCAGAATCATGTATTATTCTTGTGTTCAGGCTGTCTCTGTGGAAGACTCTGCCACATGCAAACACTCCTCCCATCCCCCAGCTTCACTTGCCTGACTCATACAGCCTGAAGATAGCTCTTGTTCCAGACTTCAAATGCAGTGACTAAGTCCTAGTCTATGTGTCTCTCATAGTCAGCATAGTAACAACCGTGCATGTTCTTCTCAGTGTGGCAGAAGAGTTGAGAAATAGAAACACATCACTCTCTTGATGTCTAGATTTGAACTGGGAAACCAGTCACAAAACCATCCCAGATTCGAGACATGGGCAAGACTCCATCTTTCATCAGAGGATCTCTAGATTCACATAGCAAAGGGTGAAGCTAAATGGATTAGGAGCCAAAGCCGCCATTCCAATATACCCTAGGAACCAAGCATGTTTGAGAAAAAGCTTAACTTAATGCAACCTCTCAAGGGAATGTCTACTGCCACTTTCAGCTTCCAAGTGAATCTACTACCCAGAACCTTTACAGAGCTTCCTGGTAAGTTCAAAGAGGATGCACTGAAAACAGTTCAATGTCCTAAATATCTTCTCACCTTTGACCATGAGCATCTACTCAGATCATACTGACCAACTGTTGGCTTCCATTTCTGATTCCTTGCTTTTAAAACATCAACTTATTCTTTGTGCTCCATTTTCAACTTTTCAAAGTGAAAATGGAATGTGCTTGCAATAAAATAATGAGTCACAATTCTAGTTTACAGTATTTGGTGGCTACAGTATGTCCAAGCCTATGTGGAATAACTTTGAATATGTTATCTTGTAATCTAGTTATCCAATCCTTTAAACAACTCCATAGGCTATTCATAAATATCTCTAATTTATCATGAAATGATGATAATGATAATAGAAATAATAAGAGTGGTTGAGTCACTTGGCCAAGTTCTCAGTGATACTAAATAAATCTGTTTTCAGACCACATTCATGTGGATCAAGATCCCAAATTCCAAATCTCTTTATTACTTGTCCTCTTCTTATACCTGGGTTTCTGCATCTATACCCATGATGTCCCTTATTGGTAATGAAGTATGCCTTTCTTAATGAAAAATATCACAACCTTTTATCATACTTCCAAGAGGATTCTAGAAGGATCCAAGCTTCTAAAAGATCTTGGTGTGCTTTCCTTCAGTGACTCATAGTAAGGGTATAGTGGGTAGGGTGTTTTATAACCTTTCTCATTTCCCACCAAACCATTTCAAGCTTAGTTCATTAGAGAACATTCAGAGGACACCACAGATTTTATTCTTCATTAGGCCTTCTGGATTCAACACAGTACCAGTAAGTCTTCATATAAATCCTGTTGTTAGTCAGGAAAGAAGCTGATCCCAGAGCACAGAGAAAATGTAAGAGTCTCATAGACACTACTGCAAAAGAACCAAGTCTCTACAGTGGCATTTTGCCATGAATCAATGGGAGAAGGAGCAAAATAATGGCTCCTTGGTCCAGAGTCAACTTAAGGAAAAAATGGTGCATTCCTGTGGACAATGTCTACCGCATCCCCTCAACTAGGCAGCATAGTTGTGCTCTTTCTTCTCTCTGTTTCTCTCTGTTTCTCTCTGTCTCTCTCTGTCTCACTCTCTGTCCCTCTGTCTCTCTCTGTCTCTCTGTCTCTGTCTCTGTCTCTGTCTCTCTCTCTCTCTCTCTCTCTCTCTCTCTCTCCCCCTCTCTCTCTTTCTCTCCTCTCTCACCTGTATATAATGCTTGCATTAAAGGAACAGTGCCTAACAGAAAACTCACCACTTAGTCCCTAGATTTTCAGACTAGAGCTCCAGTGTTGGGTCTGTGTCAAGGCTGGATTTAAGTGAGTTTCTTAGGTTTGAAATGATGAGAATAACAAATTCATATGTGCTAGAAAAGGAATATAGATTTATAACATCCAGATGTGGTAGCCTACACTGTCATTCTAGCACTGAGGAAGCAAATAGGAAAAGCACCAGAAGTTTAAGGCCATCCTTTACTACATGTAAGGTTCAAAGCCAGTCTAACTCAACCAAGCAAATGGAATCATATACATATGCTCATGTGTAGGCCCTTATATATACAAACTGAGCAGGAACAGGAAAACTCTTTGTGCATGTAGCCAAGCAATTGCACAGGTGAGAATAACCAACCTGCCTTACATCACAATAAAAAGGAAAAGTAAGTTGTGGTTCACTGTGCACCAAGTTCCCTTGGGGAAGGATAGGATCCTCAAGAGAGGGTGGTAGAGAAACCACTATGTTGAAGCACAGAGAAGAGTATAGATTTTACCTTTTATACCTTACCTCTAAGACGCCCTGTAATCTCACCCACTTATAAACACACCTCAGATGGGTATTCAGCTGAGAACACCAGGCTAATCATTCCTCTTCTTGACCCAAAGAGGTGGGGAGGGGATGAAAAACCTTCTTTCTTTCCTTAACAGTCACCATTTGGAGAAAATGGCAGGAGTTGGGTAGAGTTTGAAAAGAAACTCTAATATAAAGACCCTACAGTGGCTTCTCTGCAGGGAGCCAAGAAGAGGGTTGATAATTTTAAATGTGAGAGAACTCAGCAGTAGGAAGACAAAGAAAGCAGACAGGAAGAAGCTATAAGGATTGAAGAGGAGCCCATTCATTCTGCCCTTGGCCCCCTGAGGAGCCAGCCTGTCATTTAGACATAGCCTTGATGTGTAAGGCTACAATGGTGCTCTAGAGAGAAGACAGAGGCAAAGCCAGAGGAACAGATGCTAACTAGGTCTCAGACCAAGATAGAAGCATCATAAGAGCCAAATGGGAAATGGAGACCAAAACAAGGAAGGATGAGACCACCAGAGAGGACAAAGGGAAGTGCTGGGGACTCAAAAAGAGACATCTTCCCTTGTAGGTGGATTTGTGCCTCCTCCAGAGGGCTCAGGCAAGGATAAGATGGACAGTGTCCAAGGGAGGCTAATGACCTGCTCATCTGGGTTTCTTTGTTCTCTGAAGGCATGTACAACCACATTAGTATGCTCAGCAGAAGGCCTCCCTTTGTTGTGGCAGGTGCTGCAGGAATGCAGAACAGCTGAGGCTTCATAAAATCCTGAGCCTGCAGAGAGCCCCAGGAGGTCAGAAAGCCGAAGCCCCTGCCCCTCACATCTGGCCCATCAGTGGAATGTGCCACAGCTCAGAAGTATTTTGAAAATCATGTTTATTGTACTTCATCTTCTTATTTTGAGAGGTGTGTGCTTTCTTTGGAGAACAGGAGGGACATGTAGCACAAAATGTATTTTCTAATCTTATTACCTAATAGTCATCACTGTAAACATTTCAGTAAGGACATTTCTTTCTTCCTCTTATGTCCCCTACCCTATGAACTGGGAATGTAGGGAAGAGTGTTTGTGTGTGTGTGTGTGTGTGTGTGTGTGTCTGTGTGTGTGTGTGTGTGTGTGTGTGTGTGTGTATGGTCTATGTATATGGAAGTTGATATTCCAGAATTAATAAAGCTTTGAATAAGGAGATATTAAATAAGTACGATGTAACCTAAATATAACTAACCCCTTCCTCAAACCTGAATAACAGGTATATGATCCAGCAACCCCTCTTCTGGGTATTTATTAAAGGAAATAAAAATCAGTGCCTTAGGGAGGTATCTTTTCTTCCATGGATATTGCAGTATTGTTTATTGGACAGCATAGAGAAAGAATCTATTTATTTATTTATCAACAATGGATAAATGGGTGGAAAAAAAAACTAGCATTGAGCACTCTTCAACTTGTGACAACATGAAAGAAACTGTAGGCTATACTAAGTATATCACTAAACAAGACACAGAAAGACAAATTCCTTACATTCACACTTTTATAAGGAATCTGAATTAGTCAAACACATGGAAGTAGAGAGTTATTTGACCCTTGCCAGGGCTCTGGAAAAGAGGAAACTGAGAGATGTTAGTAAAATGGCACAAGAATTCAGCTATGAAAGCAAAATAAGATCCAAAGGTTTGACCTATGGCTGAGTGCCTACAGCCAGTAATGGAGTATTAATTTTTTTAAATTTACTGAAAGAATAAATCTTGTGTAAAGAGTTCTAATACAATGATATAGTGGTGGTGGTGGTGGTGATAGTGGTGGTGGTGGTGGTGGTAGTGGTAGTGGTAATACTAGTAGTAGAAGTAGTAATAGTAGTAGTCATGACAGCAAATTGAAATGTTGGAAGTCATAGGGATGCCTATGAGCTTGTCTTAGATTTAACTGTCAGTTTGGCATAGCATAAGGTCACCTAAGAAGTTAGTCTCAATTGAGTAATGCTTGGATCATATTGGCCTACACACATGCTATGGTGGGTTGTTGATTCCTATAGGGGGACCTAGCTCACTGGGGATGGTAGCATTTCCTGTCTGTACAAGAAAGCTATCTGAGCATGAGCTTTTTCATAAGCCTGCAAGCATTATTCCTCCATGGTTTATGCATAAAGATCTTGACTGAGTTTCTGCTCTGTCTTGACTCAATGATGGGACTGTTAACCTGTATGTTTAAATAAACCCTTTCCTCCCCTAAGCTGCTTCTGTTCATAGTATTTTATCACAGTAACAGAAATCAAGCTAGACAGATGGAAAAGTTGATAGTGGGCTTATGGGCATATAATTATTACAAAATTCATCAAGTTGCATTCAAGAAATCTATTTGTACATGTCAATCATACCTCAATCAAGGATGAATTTTTAGGAAGAAATTAATAAGCAAAAAGGTAACTGGACTTCATTGCTAACCTAAATCATTATCTAGCTATACCAGCTCATGTTATTTTCTTTTTTTAAAAGAGATTAAAGAGAGGAAAAACTAGCCACCTATGGATGTTGGGTGGTAATGGGGATCTAAGGTATATATGCAAGAGCCAAATGGAGATCAGTGACATAAGAGATATGAATATCTCATATACCAGTGAAATGTGTCCAAAAAAATAACAAAAATAAAATATTGGAGAACCTTTCCAGAATTGAACGCTGGCTTCATTTTCCCTGGCTGTGCAATTGATTGGGTAGCAGCTTTGTTGATTTGCTTTGTTCCAACCTAAATAGGAAAGCAGAGCCTTAATGTGCAAAGAGGACACTCCTGGAGTAGTTTCTTCCCCTAATTGTTTTTGAAGAGATGGAGTAACGTTCTGGAGGTGCAGGGTATACTGGTCAAAATAGTCACCATTTAAGGCATTACATGGCTACGTGGCTAGAGAATGTGGTAACCTGAGCAGCCCAAAGCTGCAAGTAAACCACTACAGACCATCTGAGGGAAGATTGGAAATTACCAACTCCAGGAAGAGTTCCTATCATTAGAAGAGATCTTAAGAAAAACCTTAGGAAAGTATCCGTGAATCTGTGATGAGTCATGGTCACTGACACCTTGACAAACATGACAAACACCTGGGAAATGGATCACAACTCATGCCTGTTAGAGATTATCTTGATTACATAAATTGAGGTAGGGAGGCTTACTCTCTTCACAAGGCACTATTTTCTTGATGGGCTCTCGGACTATGTCCATGAAGAAAGGAAACTTGAGCAACATCAGTATTCTCTGCTTCCTGATTGTGGATGCAATGAGCCCATCTATGTCAAGCACCTGCTGCCTCGACTCCCCTCTTCCCAGATAAAGGAGTGTGCCACTGAATTATGAGTCCGAATAAGCCTTTTCTCTCTTAAGTTGCCTTTAAAGGGGTGTGTTGCTATAACAACAGGGAAAGAAACTAGGACAACATGTAAAGAAGCCACAAAGATGACCACCTGCTGCACAGAGAGCAGCAGTGGAACCATCGGTGGATCACATAGAAGCAGTGACAACCAACAGAGTTCACTGCAGTAATGGTTACCTTAATAAGTGATGTTGGTGCCTGTCTATCCTCTTTCCTTCCCCTCCCAACAGGCTAGAACATCTGACACTCACATGAGCACGAGGAAAAGGACAGAGAGAAGAATGCTGAGTCTTGCTATCTCCTTCCCTCCCATCTCCCAAGCCCTGACAGCACTAGAGAAAGAGGGAGAGATGAATGTCATCTCTTAAACTGGAAGAAGTTGTTTTAAACAAAAAGCAATATGAAAATATGGAGCATGCTGCACCACAGGCAAAGGAAATTTAATGCATCATTATTGAGAACAGTGGGTGGGGTGAAAACTCTTTGATGTTTGTAACCCAGCAACCTGATATGCTTCAATAAACCTAAACACACAGAGCAGTATATAAGTATAAATGTGCAAGTAAGTAATCCAAGCAAAATAAAAATTGGACCGAAAGCATATTTTTGTACATGCTGATGTTTCTTCATACTCTCATGAACCCCTCTCATCAGCATATTGATGAAATGATTTTTGTACACGCTTTCACAGATAGCAAAGTTCAGTGAAGCTTCATCAATTCTTTTGAGCATTTGAAGTTCCTTCTCTACTGATGACACACCTGCCTCGGGCTAGACAGCCAGAGCAATCAATGATGGAGTGGCTTCAAGGTCAGATTTTTTTTCCATTCTGATTTGCATCCTGTCCTGTGCTTAGTTTGGCGGTTTCTCAGAAAATTGGACATAGTACTTCCTGAAGACTCAGCAATACCACTCCTGGGCATATACCCAGAATATGCTCCAACATATAATAAGGACACATGCTTCATTATGCTCATAGAAACCTTATTTATAATAGCCAGAAGCTGGAAACAACCCAGATGTCCCTCAACAGAGGAATGGATACAGTAAATGTGGTGCATTTACACAATGGAGTACTACTCAGCAATTAAAAACAATGAATTTATGAAATTCTTAGGCAAATGGATGAATCTAGAGGATATCATTTTGAGTGAGGTTACCCAATCACAAAAGAACACACATGATATGTACTCACTAATAAGTGGATATTAGCCCAGAAGCTCTGAATACACAAGATACAATCCATAAACCACATGAAACTCAAGAAGAAGGAAGACCAAAGTGTAGATACTTCGATCCTTCTTAGAAGGGGGAACAAAATACCCATGGAAAGAGTTGCAGAGACCAAGTGTGGAGCAGAGACTGAAGGAATGACAATCCAGAGACTGTCCCACCTGGGGATCCATCCCATATACAATCATCAAATCCAAACACTATTGTAGATACCAACAAGGGCCTGCTGACAGAAGCCTGATATAGCTGTCTCCTGAGAGGCTCTGACAGTGCCTGACTAATACAGAAGTGGATGTTCACAGCCATCCATTGGACTGAGCACAGGGTCCCCAATGAAGGAACTAGAGAAAGGACCCAAGGAGCTGAAGGAGTTTGCCTCATAGGAACAACAACAATATGAACTAACCAGTACCCACAGAGCTCCCAGGGACCAAACCAAAAACCAAAGAGTACACATGGTGGGATTCATGGCTCCAACTGCATATGTAGCAGGGGATGGCCTAGTCGGTCATCAATGGGAGGAGAGGCCCTTGGTCTGTGAAGGTTCTATGCCCCAGTGTAGGAGAATGGGAGGACCAGGAAGCAGAAGAAGGTGGGTTGGTGAGCAAGGGGAGAGAATAGGGTTGTTTTTGGAGGGGAAACCAGGAAAGGGGATAACATTTGAAATGTAAATAGAGAAAGTATCTAATAAAAAATGGGAAAAAAGGAAATTCTAAGTAAATTAGAGTATATGGGGGCTTTAGAGTGCTTCAGTTTAGCTAATCAAGAACTTACTTTCCAGAATCCGATCTGTGAGGTTCCAGATTAGAGAGACTATAAAACCATGCTTCGTGTTGCCACTGCCTTCATCCAGAGTGTTGTTTCATAGGATATACTTGAACTCAATATGTAATTGGAAATAATTCTGAACAATCCAAAGTCCCAGATGATCCCAATATAGAGCTTTTGAATTGCAGTCAATCTGAAAATCTATTGAAATAAATGTCTATTGTTGTAAACTAATGAAATCACATGATTTCTTACATAGTATTATTATAAAAGCTGACTGGTATACATTGCTTTACACAAGAATGGAGTATTTAGTTCCAAGAATTCTCTCCAAAATACTGTTCTAAATACTCAAACTCCCAATAATTCTCAGCATCCTTTGCATAGAAGTGGGCAACAAGTTAATAATGAAAGAACACACTGGATGTTGTTTCCTTTGCAAATGCTTATCTGATGGTTTAGCTTATACTTTTACAAAATGAAAACATCTTAGTATGTATTGTTCAGTGTGAGGACTGGAGTCAAATAATAGTCATGATTCATGCCTTACCTTAGGTGCAAAAAAATGTAGAGGGTACTGAATATGTAGAATTTGACCTCTTTCTGTGACTTATAGAAATATTTTAACATTTTCCCACATCATTCCATTTCCTTCACTGTTCATATAATCACTTTGAAAAAATACCAGAGAGAAAATTAGAAAATAGACTATGAGAAGAGGCAGAATGTGCTCATTGGGCTCTTCTCACCTGCATCTGTTTGATTTTCTAGCTGCTCTGAATTCTCACATTACTAGACAGAGCCTCAGTCTACCCGATGGAGCCAGAACACTAGCAAACACTGAGGTTATTCCTTTCGTGCCCCCATTATGACCAAGAAAAGAGTATTTGCACTTGTACACTTACTCAGTGCATAAAGAATGGATTGGATTGAGTTACTGCAAATTTCAGTGAAAGAAAATATATTTAATTGAAATAGAGCAAAGACAGGGGAGGCGTCTTATTAACCCATGCTGACTCTAGCATGCAGCACCACCCCACCCCTTCCCGAATCTACATCTGGCTAGAGATGTTTTTAAAGCAGACCTTTTTTTCTCAAAACAAAGCATAATAAGCAGTAAAGAAAATCCTCCTCCAAATCTTTAGAGGTTTGTTTTTATTTTTTCTTCTATTCTAAACTGAGCCTTCAGATCTTCAAAGGGAAAATGGGAACAAAACAATGTATGCGACATGATTTATTTTGGTAAAAGAATAAAATGTATTTAGATCTGTAGCGAGTGTTATAAACGAATCTGCAATGTTTCTATTTTTCCAAAATGCTGACTCCCCTTCCCTATCCATCACTACCTCCTAAGGAAAACACCTTAACTTTTCCCTCCAAATAGCCTCTCTCCTGACCTTTGTCCTTGGATTTTTCTCCACATCTCAGAACTCATTGTATTCAGAGCATCTCTATGAAAATGCATGCCTATTCTCAAAGGATTCTTTCTAAGCCTGCGTATAATTGGCTATACCACACCCTAGAAACATTTGGATTGAATGCTAACAAGCATAGTATGGGTAGAACTGACGAGTTTTCAAGCTTACCTTCTAATGCATCCTTTAAAAACTGCAATGATGGGAGCATAAATCCCTCTTCAGTGCTGCTACACAGTCATGGTGGCACAAGTAATAAGAACAGTCAGTTGACAAATTATACTAGCTAGACCTGATACCATCACATGGCTCTTCAGATCAGAAACTTTCTTGAGAAATACTTGTAATTATCATGCCTCATGGATGAAGAAACTACTCCTAAAATATTAATTGACCTGCTTTGAAGTCTCAAGATGGTAATTCTGTTCATTCTCTCAGTCCAGGTTCCACACCCCAAAATTTGTAGCTGTGATGTTTGGGGCCCCAAAGCCTCCATGTCTCAATCAGACAGACAGAACAACATTGGCTCACTCTGCTTCTATTCTCCAAATCCTGTTAATGAAGCCTGACTTTGCATGTTTCTTATAAACATAGTCATTGTGAACCTATTTCACATTAGTGTCCAAGAAATGCCACATAATTTTGTTTATCTAAGTGAGGTTTATAAACCTCTAATGGACAGAGTGGGACAAAGCTCCGCTGATGATCATTGGTTATGAAGGGATTTCTATCTCTTCTCCCTGAAGATGGTAAAATAGCTGGTCCCATCTATAAGGTAGTGTTTCAAATTATCCTTTAGGAGGAAAATTGTTTAAAAAGTGAACATTTCAAGCTTGGCAGATCCATCAGTGAGTAGAGGGTTTATCACAAAATCATAAGGATCTGAGTTGAGATCTTCAAAGATCACACAAAGCCAGGTTCGGTGCCACAAAACTGTAACCTTGATACCAATATGATGAGATGGAAGGTGTAGACAGGTAGCCTACCAGACCATACCATACCATACCATAATTAAATGCAATAGCTATCAATAAATGTCTATTTTGACAAGACAGATGGCGAGGACTGAAATCTAAAGTTATCCTTTGGCTTCCATGTGTACACATGGACATGTTGGCACATGGGTGTGCACATACACACACGCACACACACACACACACATACACATTCGTAAATACACAAAGATTAAGAGAAAGAAGTAATACCTTCTGCCATGAAGATCTGGAAGCACATTTAGAAGGTTGGACACACCATGGTGTCTCAGTACACTATAGAGAAAGAAAAGAACATGTGTGTTAAAGCAAGCATGCTGTACTGACATGTCACCGCATCCTGCTCTGCTCCCTTTAAAAAAGCTGCAAAGTCAAAATTGTTGTAATTGGTTTTTAAATGAATAAACAACAAATTAGAGAAAGTTCCTTTTTTTTTAAGTCTCCAAACTGTATGTGTAGTTCACTCTTTGAAAATCGCCTGGAGAAAACCTGCAGCTAATCTTAATAATAATTACCATGTCTTCATCTCTCTGCCTGTACCAACTGTGTACTAAGTTCTTTATAGCCACTCGTTTCCATAACAACCTCTAACTTTTGTCATTGTTTCTGCCTAAGAGATGAAAATCAGTGGGGCTCAGAGAAGTTAAGCCTTTGGCCCAAGGCTACACATCTGGGAAATGGCAGCAAGCTGGATACAAATATCCAAGTTAAAATGCAAAGTCTGATTCTTAATCACAGCACAGCACCTCTCCTCTAGTATTTGAAAAATGGACTTCTCAGCCTCAGGAAGGTGAAGCTTGTGGCAGAGGTAAGTGGAGAAGTGCAAGCATGCCCACGGGCATTGCTGGTGTTCTCAAAGCCTTACCATCAAGAGTTTTATTATGGGAGTGAGTCACAGGACAAAAGGGCAGAGGCCTTGCTTTCTTTGTTTTGCAAACTATACTCTGTGGAATGAGAATAATTATTAGTCATCAGTGAGCTTTGTGATGCTCCAGCTTAGTCATCCAATAAGAATTACAGATCACGAATTTCTAAGCCTCTAAAGTAGAAAGTGGCTTTTCAAATACCAAGGGGCTAGCACCATTTCAGACACACTCCAAAAGCTATGCAGTCTGCTTTTTTTAAGAGACAGACACATTGCAACCAGCAGCATTTAGGAGAGTTGTTCACCACACTGAACAGGAATCCTTACCCTGCATGCTCTTCAACTTGCCTCTCAAACAAGGCAGGATCTTTTGAGTCCCGAAGTCTCCCTGGAAGCACAGGAGCTTCATCTAAACTCTATTAGATTATGAGAGACAGTCTCCATATGAAAAACATGCAAGAATATATAAGAGGCATACCAATAGCTTCAGATAAAAAAATGTCTGTTAAAAAATACCATAAATGCTCATCACTTAAGTGCCTTCATGGGAAATGGAAGCTTCAATGAGCTGCTGAGCTGTGCGTTCATTCTGTTTTGCATTTTGCACTCTACATGTGCAGCTACGAATATAAATGATAGACTCCAACTATCCCCAAGGTGTACATAGCTTGGTGGAGAGACAGAAACATTATTTATGCAATAAAATCAAAGTGGCTATTATGAGAACTCAAGAGATAGGTAATCCAAATGAAGCTGAGCAGAAATCACGAAGACACCCTTGTATAATGGTAATAAAGCTATGTTTTGTCAATTCATAAACTTGTCCAGACTGGCCACTCTATAATGGAGGCTTCCATTCATATTTAAGATATCAGAAACTTATCTGACATATATGTAGACATTCAGAAAAGAACTATTTATAGCTACTACTTTTTGTCAACTTTTTTACTAGATTGCTTTCTTCTAGAAGTACAGGGGCCTTACACGTGGGGAAAATTGTCCCTAGTGATGGCAGTAGACCTGGGGTAAGAATCCACTACACAGTTGGAGCTTCCAACAAAGAAAAAAGCAGCATCAATGCATTTAAACAATGAGTAAAGTTTATCTCCCATAACAAGAAATGCATAAAGGCCTCAAAATTAACTTACTGATTCAGAACACAATCCAAGACCCATCATTCTACCCTAAAATCCTTATCAGGTTTTCATACTTTCTTTCTTGGTCACAGTTGCTGCTGCAATTCCAAGCAATACATGCAGGCATAACAAGAACCAGAAGAGAAGGTGTCTCTTCCTTCATTGTTCTTTTTTTATGAAAAGAGGAAACATCACAATCCTCCTCCAGCATGTTTCCATTTAGATCTTATTGGACAAAGCTGGAGCAATCTAATTGAGTTACTAAGACCCGAAGAGAAGAGGATGTGTCCTCTGCCAGTAGAAGGGATGAAACCAAATGCAAACAATACTCTTCTTTTTGGAGATCTTGGTACATCCTTCTGTGAATCAAATGACTATGACTTTCAGGAATACATATTGTCCTTCTGTGGTTTGGGTTGCTTCTGAGTTAGGAGGACCAGTCTTCAACAAAAGTAGAGGACCCATCTTGAAAATATACAATATCTCTGCTAAAAATGACCAACAGGTAATGAGTTTAGAGTTCTGAAAACTGTTTTGCCAGGTGTCTTCCTGGGCATCCTCCCAATATTGAAAGTTGTGTTTTCTTACTGATTAGTCATAAACCCAAGTCATTGGCATGTGCATGCACACACACACACACACACACACACACACACACACACACACTTTTAAATTTAGAAAAAAATGTTACCTTGACTTTCAAAAAAAATCTTAAAACATAAAGATTCTCAAGAAAATTTTACTTATCAACATAAAAAGTATTAAATATGCTGATTCTAAAATCCTAGTTATATAAAATTTGATATATTCAATTGGGGGCACAATAATTTTTGCAAACTTTTTTGGCCAGGGATTGAATCCAGAGCCTTGTACATAGTAGGCAAGTGCTGTGACCCTGTGTTACATCCCAAATCACTGTATACATCATTACAGACTTTATAATATCTACAAAAGTTACATTACACTCCTCTGAGTGAACATGAGGTTAAGTTTTATATACAAGATATGCATCATCATATAAAGAAATACTAGGAAGAAAAGAAGATCTACCAATACATAGTAGTTGCCTTGGGTAGTGACTCAAAGACCAGTGCTTTTTGCCTTTTACTTTTTGGCATTTCCAAAATGTTTATAATGAGTATATATTGCCTTTATAAGGTAGGAACACAATAAACTCACTGATGGATTGTTTGATTGATTACTCTTATTACCTCACCTCTACCTACAATTAATCCGTATTACAGTTGGTAATAGCAATAAGCCAGGTGCTTAGAATGAAACCACAATGGCATACCTTTCTTCCAAGCCATCTTCATCTTTCCAAGCTTACTTATCCATCCAAACCCTCTCTGGAGAGTCCAGAAGATGATGACACATGACTCTTTACAGAACCTGATGGGTCCTCCTTCCCCCTACCTCTCTCAGATGTCTTTGTTTGTTAATCCCATGCATTTTGGAGCACTGTGATTTTAGGTAAATTATTTCATTTGCACAGTTTGAGTTTCCATATTTTCATAAAATAGCAAGCATAAATTGTACTATGGTTCTTCTCACTAAGAGTGCACAAAAGAAGAATGTGAGTAGGCAAACACACACCCCTACACATGCACAATGAATGATAGCCATTATTTCTATTCTTTTTTTAAATCCATTTTCTCCTGAAAATGCAGTGAGCTCAGAGTTTAGCAAATAGAAATCACTACATTCATGGTTAATGGACTGATAATTGCCACCATTGCTGTGAGCAGACCCTGGCAGATATGGAGGCATGGCTGTGTGATTTTTTTTTTTTGATGACTTATCTCCACAAGAAGGCACAAAGTATGAAGCTAGTTGTGAGAGAGAACTTCCTACACTGAGAGCTTTATTGATTCTGATCAAAAAGAGGCTTTGGAGAACTGCCTGCAGGCATCTCTGTAAATGTTCACACACAAAGCTAAGGATATCAGAAAGAAGATGGAAATGTTTCTTAGCCTTTCCTCCCCACTCCCACACCAGGCCCCTATCACAAAAGGAGAGTTTGCTTCTGTTTTTATATGCGCCTTTGCACTTTTTCAAAAATCAGCTAGATACCAATGTGTACCCACAGCTGAATAAGCACATTAAGATGAAAGATGTATCCTGGGGGCAGCGGAAGCTGTGATCCAACTGCCCATCCAGTTTGTGGGACCTCCATTGTTTGCTGAGGACAGGGGAGGGAGAGCAGGGTCCCCTAGCCTCCATAAGACATGGTTAGCCATCTCTAGTTGTTTCTGAAAGAAGAGCTGTTATGCTTCTGATGTTTAGTGCCTTGACTCAATTCAGTGTTGTCCACTCAGATGCCACAAGGCTGGAGGATATTCTTAGGGCCAGCCAATCAATACTATAGACTGGCAAAACAGTCTCTACTGGGTTCATAAAAATCTTGAAGCAATCCCACAGCTTAAGTGTCCATCTTAAATAGAAAGTTTTGTATAATCTGTGTTATTTTGGGGTGGATTTTTAAAAATGTTTTATTTATTCTTTGTGATTTCACACCATGCACCCAAATCCCACCCACCCGCACATCCCTCATCCCTTCATAGCTGCCCTCCACCCTTAAACACTGTACCCAAAAGAATATAAAAATAAACTAAACAAAATATATATATATATAAAAAATATATATATATAAATATATATATAAAAAATATATATATAAAATATAAATATATAAATATATATATAAATAAATAAAATAATAAAATAAAATATATATATATATATATATATATATATATATATATATAAAATCTCATTGTGGAAGCTTTCATGTAGCACAGTGTGTCCATACTTCTGTCTAAACATCTTTTTTTTTTGGGGTTTATTTTACTCACACTTTTATATAACAGTTAATCATAGAAAGCAGGTAGAACAAGGACTCAAGTAGTCAAGAAACTGGAGGCAGGAGCTGACTCAGCGACTCTGAGGTGGGAGGCAACAGGGATTTGTTTTTGTTTGTTTGTTTGTTTTTTGGAGGGGAAACCGGGAATGGAGAAAGTTACATGTAAATAAAGAAAATATCAAAAAAAAATTGTAACTAATATCAGCAAAGCCATTACATTTATAATTTTCTACATTCCATTTTGGAAAAAGTAAAATAATTTAGACTTAAAAAAAA
>NW_022196905.1:36229126-36230188 GCF_008632895.1 Mastomys coucha | reverse complement strand
AAAAACTTAGCACTCATATAAAAAGCTAGCCATGGCCACGCATGCCTGTACCAGAGCACTGTCTAAACATCTTTACTTGCAAATGTTCACTGCAATGAGTCATTGGTCTGGTACGAGGCGTCTGGCACCATCAATACTGGATCTGCACCAGGACTCCTCTCAAATACTATGTAATTGCCCTAATTTATGAATGGCTTTAAGTGAGGAGTATGACAGAGGGCAGGGAACTGAGAGTTGAGAGCAGCCTAAGAGCTCAACATGTAGATCAACTATAAGATAAAGGAAGTGTGCTTGACAAATTTTCTCCAAATCTCTTAAATTATTCATTTGTGCATTCAACAAACACTCAACAATGAACTAGTTTTCGTTTGCCTTTTCATTTATTCATTCAATAAACATTTGCTAAGCACAAGATAGTACTGGGCTGAGTAGAACAAAGAGTGGAAATACCAAGTGAATGATTCCAGTGTGCTGTGGACTATCAAAGATCACACAGCTGTGTAGTAGAACAACAGAGACTGTATGCCAGAACTTGAACCACATGCTTGACTTCATATTGTATTGCCCTTCAGGGATGAAAGACACTCTGATATATGGAGGCAAAGGCTGGCCTCGGAGAGTTTTGCCTTTGTCTTAAGAATGTCTCAGGAACACAGGAACTCCGCCAGTCCAGTGGTTGTGGTTCTTTCCGGTCTCTCTGGGCTGGTGTCCTGAACTTGGGCACAAGCTCCACAGCCAGTCCCACAACACCCAGGGGAAGCTCCTCTCCCAGGTGATCTAACAATCCCAGGATAACAGGATCCCAGAATCACAAGATCACAGAGCCAGCTTGACTCTGAGGAGTTCTGACACAACCAGGATCACAGAAAAGACAGGCTCTAGTCAAATTTAGCAAGGGCAGGTAGCACTAGAAATAACCAAATGGCAGAGGGGGCAAGTGTAAGAAAATAAACAACACAAGCCAAGGTTACTTGACATCATCAGAACCCAATTATCCCACCATAGCAAGTCCTGGACACACCATTATACCAGAAAAGCAAGATTCAGATATAAAATCACTTC
>NW_022196905.1:36186283-36227686 GCF_008632895.1 Mastomys coucha | reverse complement strand
CACCCTCCAAGCAGAACCATTGTTCATTGAAATAGTTGGTGAATGACTTTATGGATAGACCATCTTAAGTACCTACACCATTTCTCAAATGAATGTAATCTGTTCTCTGTGGGCTGAGAATGAAGTCACTCACTCAAGTCAAATAGCTTTGACCATAGCAGGAAGTCTGTATCCAAAAATTGAGCCTACAATTCATTTCTTGGTGCAGAAGAACTACCAACTCTCAGCTTAGCTACGATGGAGGTAAAATCCTATGGTGATGTGAGGGTCATTGAAGTATAGCCTTATTACAATGAAACCCAATGTCTAAAAATCGTTCTTATTTTGGGCTTGTACCACAGTAAGAGCCAAGATTTTAAACTCTACTAAATACAAAACAAACAAAAAGACTTTATATATTTATGTTCATTTAAGAAAATACTAATAGTAATATATTATTTTGAAGTATACAGTTAATATGTTTGGAGTTATTTAAAATTTATATTGAGAAAAATATATTTTAACTATTGCTGTAGACAAACATCTACATAAGACTGTTAAATTTATTGTTGTTTTATATCAAACAATTTTCATAATACTTATTTTTATTGTTATAATATTTTATAAATTTTAAGGAATATGACAAAAAAGATATTGTAGGTGTTGAAGGGCGGGTCTCTGGGAGGAGTTGGGGTATCAAAGGGGAACAAGAATGTGATTTAATTCTATTTACTTAAAATATGTTTTTAAATGTTAACGAATTCAGATAAATTGAAAACGTAACTTTTCTCATCATAATGCAATAAAAATTATTAAAAAAATAAAAAGAATGTCTCAGGAACCTGTATTAGTCAAGAGTCTTAGGAAGACAGTGAGATTCACTAGATATCCTACACTCAGCTACCAAGTGATGAAATTGGAACCCAAACCGATGCATCAACCCCACTCTGCCTGAGAGCTACCCAGGAGGCACATTCATTAGAAAATACCTCAAGATGCAGCTCTGTTAATTACTACAGGGAACAGCAGGGAGCAACTATGGGAAACAAATCAACATTAGGGACTCTGCCAGACTTTACTGAGAATAGTTGGGAAGAATTATCTTCACTTTCTAGACCACAAATGCTCCTTACAAAACCTGGAATGATACCAGCAATTCCTGTGGAATAGCTCTTTAAACTTGACATGACTTTCGGGGGATAGGTAGAAATCTTTCTACAAGCATTCATGGAAACAATGACCAGCTCCTGCCCATCTTCTCTCCTCACCTTCCACTCACCTAGATTCACATTGTTTTGTTCAGCACTGACAAAACATCTGCTACACACACCAAATGGAGGACGACAACTCAGGGGCTCTACACAGACCACCTTTTCCACTTGTTTAAATGAGATGGCTGGACTTCCTATAAGCTAATATTATTACATTTCTTTCAGTGTTTATCCTCAGTAGAGGGAAGATACTTGCTAGTCAATAGAGGGTCAAATGCATGTAGTCTACTTTAGGTTGGGAAGTAATTTTTTCTCTATTAATTGATTTAGTTATTCATTTTCACCCCAACCACTGCCCTCCACTCCAGGTCCCCCAACCCACAGAGTCCCTTCCATGTTCCCCATCCCTTTCTTGTCTATAAACAAAAGGCCTAGCCTGGAAAAGGGGCTTTGTTGGAAAAAGCAAAACAAAACAAAACCTTGTCCAAAGACCAAAAACCTCAGAGACCAAAGCCTGAGTTCCATACACAGAATCCATGGGAAATTTTGGGCATAGTGAAACACACACATGTAATCCCAGTACTGGCTAAGAGAAACAGGAGGAGGTTACCCGGAGCTCACTAGCCAGCAAGCCTGGTCTAACTGATGAGCTCCAAGCCAAGGAAAGACCCGCTCTCAAAAGAAATGAGCAGTATTCGTGAAGATGACATCCGAGTTTATCATCCACCCCCATATCACATGTATCTACATATGTGTATGTGAGCATACACATATACCAAACACACATAATTTTTTTAAATAGAAGGCCTATGCCAGGCAGAATGGTGCATGCCTGTAAGTGTAGCAGTGAGAAAGCTGAGGCAGGTTGATTTACAGTTCCAGGTTAGCATAGGCAATGTAGTAAGACTTTGTCTAAGTTAGGGTTGCTCTTATAAAAGAAAGCATTCTGCTTCTCTATTGGAGGTGGTCTCTTTAGGTTCCATATCCCCACTGTTGAGCTTTTGGGCTAAGGTTACCCCCACTGAGTCAGGGGAGCCTCTCACATCTCAGGTCTCTGGGGTTTTCTAGAGGTTACCCCTACCTGCAACTCCCAGCAGCTGCATGTTTCCATTTATTCTCCTAACCTTTGAACTTCTCTCCTGTCTCCCCCCATACCTGATCCTGTCCCCCTTCCCCCTCTACCTCCCCTCTCCCATACAGATCCCTCCCTCCTTCTGCCTCCTATGATCTGTACTTGGACCTTCTTGTGAAACTTCTTATGGTCTAGGGGTTGTGTCATAGGTATTCTGCACTTTTTGGCTAATATCCACTTATGAGTATTTTCCATGAATGTCCTTTTGGATCTGGGTTACCCGACTCAGGATGATATTTTCTAGTTTCACCCTTTTACCTGCAAAATGTATGATGTCCTTGTTTTTAATAGCTGAATGGCATTCCATTGTATAAATGAAGCATATATTCTGTATTCATTTTTTGGCTGACAGGCATTTGGGTTGTTTCCAGGTTCTGCCTATTACAAACAAGCCTGCTATGAACATAGTGGAGCATGTGTCCATATAGTATGGTGGAGCACTTTTTGGGTATATACTCAGGAGTGGTATCATTCCAAGGAGGGTCTTCAGGTAGAACTATATCTAATTTTCTAGGGAAGCTCAGGACTGATTTCCAGAGTGGTTGTGCCAGTTTGCAATCCCATCAGCAATAGAGGAGTGTTCCTTTTCTCCATGTCCTCACCAGTATGTGCTGTCACTTGAGTTTTTGATCTTAGCCATTCTGATTGCTAGAATCTCAAGAAAGCATTTAATTGAGATTGGCTTGCAGTTCAGAGTTTTAGTCTATTGTTATGGTGGGAAGCATGGCACCATGCAGGTGGGCATGGTACGAAAGAGGTAGCTGAGCTTTCTACAACTGGATCAGCAGGCTACAGAAAAAGACAGTGAACTACTAGGCCTGCTTTGAGCTTCTGAAACTTCAAAGCCCACCCCTAATGACAAACTTCCCCCACAAGGCCACATCTACTCCAAAAAAAGCCACACCTCAGATAATGCCACTCCCTGAGAGTCTTATGTGGGCCATTTTCATTCAGACCACCACAGACCTGGTCTCAACAAAAGGAAGAGAGGAAAAGGGAGGGAGAGATAGGGGAAGGGAGGGAAGGGAAGGCAATGGAGAGGGGGGAATGGAATTTAAAAGCAGATATTCTTGTAAGTACATCATTTAGAATATAGAATCTAGTCCACAGCTTAGCATTCATTAAAAAGGTGAGAGGAATTTTTATTACACAACAGAGCATGTCCAGGAAACAAGCCCATGCTCTGATCTGAGACTTTTGAATATTTTCTCTCTGCCATCATAATTCTGGCCCTTCTCCAGATATTCTATTCAGTCCCAGGTACTCAGCCCCTACTTTTTTCCTTTTCTTCCCCTTCCTGATATACAGAAGTATACTCAGCCCTCTTTCTATCCCAAATGTCCTTCCTCATACTTCTTAATACTGTTTTAAGGGGTCAAAAGCCATTGTGTTGAGGATGAAAATACATTGGTAACTAGCAAAGAAGACATTTTCCAAACACAAAGCAAAGAATTTATTTCATATGTTAAGAGAAAGATGATGAATTTGCATGCCTTCAAGCACAAGTGGAAACATGGAGGGATATGGGTCAACTGTCACCTCAGACAAATTTCTGTAGAGAGATATGTGCTTCATAGAGCAGAGGAGTTGTCCTGCATCTTGTTCAGACCAGCACAGGGCAAACTCCTGCTCACATTGGAAATGAAAGTGGCTAAGCACCACCCATCTGAGAAGTTGTTCTGACTCTACCCTATTCCGTGCCATTAGCCTGTCTCCCTTCAAAGTTCACTGGTTGTCCCGCAGACATTAATGTTGTGGTTGTTTGCAGGACCTGCCCATATTGAAGCACTTGTCAATCATCTGTACTCTCATAGACCGAAACCTTCTAAGGAAACAGATGCTGTGTGTACTTCTGACTGAGGAGTCATGCAATTGAGATGGGGAGCTTGTGTTTGTTTTAGCAAATTGAATGTGTAAGTCTCTTCCAACTACTGTTTAGATACATGCATGCAGACACAGACATACATGCATGTACAGATGTGTGAGCACTCATACACACCATATATTTATGTGTACTGTCTTACATTTTGGTATGTGTTCTCGAGATCTTCATTCTAGGCCACATGGATGGCAACATTGATTTTTGAAGGCAAAATGTATGTCGCTTCTATTCCTCACTTTAACATGGGAAGGAGGGAAACTGGTTCTGATGCAGCCCCACAGACTGAGGTTTTTTTATAGGTGGAAGAAGTAAGGAAGCAAGAAGCCAGAGAATGATTTGTAAGGGAAAATGAAGCACACAGCAAGTTAGAATCCCAAGGTCCCTAAACGGGTAGTTAATTGAATCCAGTGTTCCAAGACTTTAATTTCAAACAAGGTCTTTGGGAGAAACAGTGAATTGCTCTCCCTCAGGCAAAATGCAAACCCTTTTCCTTAACTCTGACACCTAACAAAGCTCACACACATCTCCTGTCCTAATCCTTGGGCACTGTGAATTGGGAAGGCAGCCTCTAAGCCTGGCATTCTCCAGCCAGTCCTACTCTCACATAGCAGCAAGCATCCTGAATGCATTCTTTAAGACAAATATCTGGCATAAAATGCCATACTTGCCTGGTTTTAGTCCTGGTCCTAGCTGATGTAAGCATTGTGTGTTTGTTTTAGTTGGGGCCTGATAACTCCACACCTCCACATCTCTCTGTACCTCAATACCTCTGTGTTTTCCCCTCCCTAATTATCATTCCCCATTCCTTTCTGCATTAGGGAAACCCTGTTCATTCATCCATCCAGACGTGAGCATTTGCTGACTATTCACTGAAGAATTATAACGGTAGCTGAATTTAACAGTGAATTAATGAAAATCAGACACACTGAAAACAATCTGGTTCATTCTGTACCTAATTGAGCCCTCACAAAAATCCTATAGTGTGGATCCACAGAGGAAGAAGGCAAGGAAAGAGAGAATGCCTTTTTGAATTAGTTAGGATAATCTTACTTGCAAACAAAAGAAAAATTAAATCAGTTTGCCTTAAACAGAGGGTCAGAGATGTATTACCTAATTGAAGAGAACAGGGGGAAGCTTCAGGATTTAAGTTCCACAGGCCCCATAGATTTCACACTGCAGTTCTCAGGACTGCAACAAGGCTGGAAAAGCTTCATGAAACTCATCCAGACATAATAGTGCAAAGGAAGAGGCCAAGATCACAGCTTTACTTGGTGTCTATAATATGTACATCATGCAACAGCTGCTGACAAAGAGCCATAATCCAAGAGACCAAAATTTATTCCCTCACAGTTCTGGAAGCTCGAGAACTTAGATTAGGACTGTCTATTAAGAAAACAACATTGTTTGGTATCAAACCCAGGACTAATGGCTGAGGCACCTATTTACTATATCAAAGTGGACCTGACCACCAGGTTCTCCCAGCATCCTTTAATCTCTGTTACAAGGTATGCCTGGTATACGCAGCCCCATACCCTAAACTTCTCTAGCCCACCTTCTTTCTTCCCACAGCTGCCCTTCCCTATATATTCCAGTAAGTTTTGTTATCCATTTTTGTCCACCCCGTCCTCTCTCGGTCCCTTGGTCTCTGAGTCTCCTGGTCTCCTGGTTCTCCACTCTTCTCACATGGCCTGGCTCAGGTTCATATTCACTCTGGAGTCTCCTTGGTGTCCCTGCCTCTAGCTATGTTCTCCCTCATATCTACAATAAACATTTTCCTCCACCATACCTAGAACCAGTCATGTTTTCCCTTCCTTTCTTATTTCATTTTTTTTTTTTAACATTCATCTGGTGTCAAAACCCGGATTGGCATATATGAGTTCCCTTCTAAGGGACTTCACCTCTCTGAACCAAGATGCTGATCTGAGTGTCTTAAGGTATGTATAAAATGTGTTTTTCCTGACTTCTGCCATCCATCAAATTTGATCCCAAATCCTAGAGTCTACCTTCTTGCCGACTTCTCCTCTCCACATGCTCAAACTATTCCTATTCTTGTCTATACCACAAGTGTCTCTCCAGGTCCTAGAGCTTTCTATGCCCTCAAGACACCCTCTTGGGCATTCATCTAGCATCTTTTGGCTCTGGATGCTACACCAGTCTGGGAATCTCTACTAAAAACACTTGCCACCATCTCCCCTTCCCCTGTTTTCTTGTCTCTCCATCGGTTTCTCTTGCCTACCCAGGAACTGCAGTCCTACTTGCAGTCTTGGGTATCATCAGCACCAGATGAATGGGGGAAAAAGGAAGAACAAGACTGTTCCTGAGTATGGTGAAAAAAGTTGGTGGTAGATAAAACAGAACATAGCCAGGCAGGGGTGTCTGGGAAAGTCCAGAGTGAACATGACCCTATGCCAAGCCATGTGAGAGAGGGCAGGAGAGCCAGGTGAGTCAAAGGGTAGATAAAAAAAGGAAATATAACCAAAATGTCTGGATTATATACAGAAGGGAAGCTAAGGGAAGGACAGCCCAGCCCCTAGACTGGAAATGTTTAGGGTACAGGGCTAAGTATGACAGGCATACTCTGTAACACAAAGAGATTGAGGTACACTGGGAGAACCTGGTACCAGGTCTACTTTAATATATTAAATAGGTACCTCAGTCATTTGTCCTTGGTTTGAGACCTGACACTTCCTTGCCTCTCCTAACCTTCTGGTGATGGCCTGTGATCTGTGCTGATCACTTCAATTTCTGAGTGATTTTTTTGTCTGTCTGTCTGTCTGTCTGTCTGTCTGTCTGTCTATGTCTCTCTGTTTGTTTGTTTGTCTTGTTTGCCCTTTCCTCAGAAAATAGAAAAACAGATTTTACATACATCAAATAAGGTACAGACCAAAGTAATGATACAATCAAAGTCTAGTTTAGTCAACTTTTAAGTTCATTGGGGTTACTTACAGGAGTATGGGTGAAGCACTGCTTATAAGAGCATTGATGAATCCCCAGCCCACCCCAGCAAGAAAGGCTCACAAAGCAGGCTTCCTTGGAGCTCCTTGCGGGGCTTATGTACTGATGAGCTGGAAAGGGTCTTTCTCCCTAGCAATCATTATGTTTGTGTGACCTCAAAGAACTCCTATAAATCTTTTAACCTCCATCTCTCCAAGATGTCTAAGTTTTGTTTATTCCTGAGACTTATGAATCTCCATTCTCCTTTCGGTAGAAAAGAAATTCAATTTGAAAGTAATCATTGTACAGGACAACCTGTCTCTTTTCCTCTCATTCATCCTGGGTTTAGTAAACATCTTACCCTGTAAAAATTCCATCTTAATGCAATTACATCTGCAAACCTTGTTTCAGTTAAAGTAATCTTCACAGGTCTTCAGGTTATAACTAAACATTTCTTCTAGGGAAGAAAATTCTACAAGTACTCTCTTATTTAAGTATCTAGAAACTCCTGAAACTCTTGAAAACTGGATCATCTCATCACACACATATGCACACATACAAACACACACACACACACACACACACACATGCGCATAAAATATATACATCACAATGTCTTAAATAAATTTATAATTTAATATTGGGTGGCATTCATAGCTACTCTGAGCTGCATGGAGCCTGTGAAATATAGGTGAGAAATGCCTAGTAAATCTATCAAGATCCAGCCCTGCAGAGATTGGTAAACAAACACAACCCCTACCACCTCCATGCAGTACAAGGCTAGAGGAGAAGCAGTGGCTGATTATGATTAAGGAAAGAGGAAATAGAAACTTTTGTCTCTAGGAAAATCAGACTAAATGCAAATCTCCAAATCTCCTAGATGTGGGGTTTGACTCCAGAACCTGAGGTCTGGGAGCTCTTGAGCTCTGTCTGAGCACCCACTTATTGCTCTGCAGGTTTTGAGTTGTGAGATTCCTATACATACTGTCATGGTAGAGTATGATAAATGGTATCCACTTACCATGACTATTTTAGAAATGATGGAAGCTGATCCATTAAGTCAAAAGTTGAACAACTCTTGAAGATTGGTATGTATGAAATGCAACAGGCCAGGATACATTGCTATGAGCTACTTAAGGCTTCAGACTACACCACACTTGTGTACTCAGTAGTAGTATACAAAATGTTTAATGGCATCTTCATCTTTCCCTCCAAGAAAATCATAATGTTAGTTTTCTAGAGGACGTTTGAATCCTAGTTTCCATGGAAATGCTGGGTCCAAATCATATGCCCACTGAACAGTTTAATTCACAACTGCTTTCATGTTCACTGCCTTGATTCATTTATATGCCTATACTGTGGGAATATGACATCAGGCATAAAG
The DNA here is from genome assembly GCF_008632895.1 of Mastomys coucha. Lineage (NCBI taxonomy): Eukaryota > Metazoa > Chordata > Mammalia > Rodentia > Muridae > Mastomys > Mastomys coucha. The sequence goes on along the minus strand of NW_022196905.1, from coordinate 36,219,164 downwards.
CAATTGGTAGGGGGAATTTACCAAAAGTTACTAAGCTAAGTGGAAAATATAAACCTGAAGTCAAGTGTTCAGTTGGTACTCTAGAGTCAGACTATGGAGTTTCCAGGGCTCCATGGATTTATCAAACTTTTTCAATAGTTACTTGAGTGATGAAAGTGCAGGTGAAGTTATTAACTTAAGTGGCAAATGCCTTTATCATTTTTTAATTAAGCGATAGCTCACCCATGAAGAATCAAATATAGAAAAATACGATCTAAAAGTAAAGTTGTTGAAAATACATTGAGTAGCTTTGGGAGATAGGGAGCTACTCACTGTGACCATATTCAAGCATCTAGTAAATTAGCTCCTGATGAGACTGTAGAAATCAATCTTTGGGTTAGTACTTTCCTTTAATCTCTGGTAAGATTTCATTTACACTAAGGCAATGTGAACTTGTATGGAAGATTTTTTTTTCTTTTCAGATAAAAATAAATAAACCTACATGTCTGCAATGAGCAACTGGAAATTGAAATTAAAGACATAACACCATCCATATTAGCATTCTCCAAAAATTTATAGTTACAAATCTAACAAAATATGTATAAGATTACACATGGGGATATTTATAATTCAAACAAAAGAGCTCCCAAGGAAGGATAGGCACAAACAAGGAAGATAAAAGTAAATGGTAAAACATTCCACATTCTTCAACCGTGTAAAAAGATCAGTTCTTCTCAACCATCTCAAAGGAATCAGCATTATCCCACTCAAAATATCAGCAAATTTTTCTTTGGCAAGTATCTATGCTCTCCAATACAAGCTGTTCTTTGGATATTGATGAACTTGTTCTAAATTTTATGCAGAAAAATGAAAAACTCAGAATAGTCCGTACAACAACTGAAGGTGAAGAACAAAGTAAGAAGAATGATGTTGTAAAAGCTCTAGAATTACTATAACTTTTTTTTAAATAAAGTTACTGCAAAGACTATAGTTTTGACAAAAAATTCCAATCTCCATGACCTCCTGGGAAAGGTAAACCTATATGAGCAGCATAACATGGCAGATGTATAGGGGATGAGACAGGTAGGGCACAAGGAGCTTTCAGGGAAGGGAAACTATTCTGACACTAAAATGACAAATATATAAGATGCATTTTATTTGTCAAAATCGAATGAGCTGTGAGACAAAGTCAGCTGATGTAAATAACAAATTTCAATTAATAGTTGTATCAGAATCGGTTCATCAGTTTTATGCAGCATGACATGCTAATGTAGGCCTTAGTGATGGTACAGGAATCGAGAGGCAGAAAATTGTTGACATGCTCTGTGCCATACCAGCAGCCCCTCATGCATGTGTGCTTGGAAATCTTGACAGGCAGAAACATGTCCCTGACATTTGAAAGCTGCCCGCAATTTCTCTTTCTTTGAGGAAGAGACTCAAATTCTTCTATGATGGAAGACATGATTTAGAGAAAAATACTTACAGGGAATTTTAATTAGAAAAAGTAAAGACCTTTTTTCAAAACAGAGACAGAAAACAAGGAGAAATCAGTTGTTTGCATGCAAGGTATGTTGCAATATGTCTAAACTAAGCCAGGGGCTTCAAGAGAACCATAGTTATGCTCTTTCAAGACCTTCAGAGATCAAAGACCTGAATGTCAGTTAAGAAGCATTCATATGTTTAGGCCACTCTCCCTAAAAAGAGTAAATTATTTGGATGTCATATCTAGGAGACAAATAAAGGCTCCCCTGCTAAGGGACTTGGACTGAGGTTTCCAGAACCAACCAAATCCTATCCATCCATGTTCATCTATCTCATTTCACAAGCCATTTTACAGTCCATCATGGTAGAGTTCTATAGTAGTGAGAGCTTGTGGCTTATTCTGAGCTTGGACAGTCATAAAACAGAAAGCTCAGGCCAGAAGCAATGCTACATTATAATGTCTAAAGGCTCACCCCTGATGACCTACCTACACAACTATAGCTCCTGCCATGAAGACTCCACAGCTTTTTAAGACAGAGCTACCAGCCAGGGATAGCATGGCCCTGTGTGGGTCTGTGCATATATCTAAACTATAACCAACCTTGACACTGAAGACTATAGTATGGGGAGGTAAAGCTATCAGCCTGTGATTAGGATATGAGAATGGAGCTGTCCAAAAATGGTATTTGTTTTCTTGTACAAAGAACCCCAGTAAGTTATACTGTCCTCTTTCTGTTTTTCAGTGCTCTGCCTCTGAAAGCAGGGTAAACATCAGCCTCTGCCCATACTCTGGTCCTTGATATCTAGGTTTCAGAACCATGAAAAACAAGTATCTGAGCTATGAGCCACACCATCTTTGGTATTTTGTTAGGAATTTCTAGATAGACTAGTAAAGCTTGAGTAAGGAAAGAGAATGATACAAGGCTTAGAGGAAGCCCTACTGATCTGTAACAACTATGAGGCTATGGGGCAGAAGCATTCCTTGCAGGGTTTTGGGGTCCACAAATGTGTCCTTTCCAAAAAATATAAGTTCCATATTTAAAAGTAATTTGTTTATATTTTTATAGTCATTCTAGAAAATAACATCTCCTGTAAGTTTTCAAATAAGTTGTTTTCATTATGCAGATGAGCATACACATACTCACACACACAAACACACACACACACACACACATACATACCACCATTCATTCATATGCTGTCTTCATCTCACGATGTAGCTATAGAATTCCAAAGCGTGTCTGGCTCCCTCTGAAGTTATTTTCCTTTCCAGGCTTGATCACAGAATTGTGTTTTCATATTTCTTTCTACTTGAGTCCTGTGGATCTGCTTAATAAGATTCAGGCTTTCATTTTTTCCATCTCAGGAACTGAAGAAAGAGAAGTCTCCAGGGGTCAGCCCTGTTTGAATTCTCAGCAGACTTGACAATGGAAAGTTCAAACATTATGGCCTCTAGTCATTTTTTAAAACAAACAAAACCAGAACAGCCTGGTGAGCACTTTCATGACTTACATGACTAAAATAATTCTATTTTTTTTCTCTCTGTTTTTCTCTTTCCTCCATCTTCCATATACACTTCCAAAGCATGTGAGTTATGGGTGCACTTGGGACCCAACTGACAGTCCCCACTCATTAGTTTGAAATGTTAATAGTAAATTAAGTAGAAGTTCTGGCTGGGTAGTTAAATCCATGCAGAAAGCTCAGAAGCAGCCTTTTAAGGGTAGTTCCAAGGCCATGGAGGACACAGGGGAAATGTAGATAAATAGGGAAGGACAAAGCATGAGATCAAGGCCAGAAGAATGAGTGACAGAGTATGGGGAGGTGGGGGGGGCTGACAAAATAAATGTATTCAGGGCTCCTATGTCAGATGTTGAGGTGTAGGGGTAAATGTGGAGTGTGGCTACAATGGGCCAGGTAGTATTCTGGGGTTTCATGGAGCTAGAACACTAACCTGCATTTTTGCATCAAAGTTAGCCAGTGACATGCCTTCCTCTGGTAATCTCAGGATTTCTTCTCCTTACCTGGTTGGCAAGAACCACACAGGTAAGCAACAAATAAGATCCAAATCTGGTCAGCAAGATACATCAAAAGGGTCTCAGCTAGGAGCAAGACGGGAGCCATTGTCTTGAAGAGGTAGACACTACTTGGACTCCAGTGGATCCCATCAGTGAGTGAGTGTTAAATCACAGATAGAGGAAAATACCATTAGCAACTCAGTGCTTCATAACCCCACTGAAGAGTGAACTAAGTTTTCAAGTGAGTAACCTGGTTATCAACCTGTAGAAGCTTATTCATTTTTTAGAGCCTGGTATCTAAACTACTGGCTCATACATGTGCTGGGTAAATGCTTTATAAATAGAACTCAAGCATCAGGAATATGACAACATGTTAAGAAGAGGTGGTGAAATTGTCAAAACACCCTTAGAGCACATGGCAAACAGACTGGGTACCTAAGCAGTATCATTCTGGTTTTATTGGCCAGGTCTGGCTTGAGATTCCAGGTGAGAGATAAGAACCATAAGAGTCAGTAGACCTTGGATGGTCAAGGATTATTACCGTCTTCTCAGCTCAGAAATTTGTGGTATCGAGATGAAAATATAGCACAATTACATCCATTTTCTTCCTGGAAAGCTTTCTACACCTTTTGTGGTGTCACTGAGACCCAGCTAGCTTGCTAATTTATTTACCATCATGATCTATAGGAAGGAAAATGAACCTGGATTCTAGAAAATTCTCCAAACCTATTAATGTCAATAAAGCTGATCATGGAATCATGAAGAGTCATATCAGTTTTAAAATCCTAATAGAATTTGAGGATGAACTGGTAAATCAGAGTTTGCTTATTTCTAATTGAAATTAGAACCAGTTCAGGGGATGAACACCATTCCTGTGGATGAGATTCAAGCTTACATTGATTAAATTAAAATAGTAGAATGAATCAACCATTATTATCAAGTGTTTATTTAGCGAAATCTTTATAAGAATACTGTATTATGCAAGGAATTAATTTTAAAAAAGATTATCTTTAGTATAGAAAGCTTAGTTATAATCTGACAAGAAGCAAGAAAGACGTATGTGTTTATCAGTCCATTGCATGGAGCCAGAGGAATCCCTTCCCCTGCTGAGGACAAGCTGAAAGGTGTGTTAATTCAGGAACCACATGGCTTTAGGCACAAAGAACTGGTGAGAGTAATTTGAGAGTTAATGAGGGAATGATCTGTATTGGAGATTAAGTTATATTTCTTGCCCATGGGTTCTCTACATTATTTAACAAGAGGACATAACCATTACATATTATCAAATCTGGATGTGGAATCCAGCTCGCCCACTTGTTAGGTGTTTGACTTTGGAAAAAATGTATCAATGAAGACAGCCATATAAATAATGGATTAAAAAGCAAAGGGGTTTTGACATCATAGAACAAGAAATCAGGCAGAGTGATCTTAAGAGTCACTAGCTAAGGGTATCATGTAGGAACCGTTTCCCAAAACTTTCCACTCTGAGATCTCCGTGTCCACATAGTGTTCATCCTCGATGTGGCATAGTCACTGTTACCCCTCCTGTCACTGCATCTTCATCCCAGGAAGGAAGGCATTCCGATTTTATCTCCTTTTGTGGGGAAAATATGTATCTTTGGAAGTCTTTATTCAATGAAATTTTTACTAAGTATATCAACTGCCATAGTACAGGGTCAGTCTGGATTTTAAAACAATCAGTTAAGAAAGAACACTTAAGGAAAGTGTTAATAGAATCCACAAGCATTTTTTTCAACATACACTCTAAAAGGCAACAAGCCATATGGAGAGTATCAAATATGATCACATTAATAAAGATTGTTGTAGACACAATGTTTTCTTTAATGTGGCAATTAAAAAAAGGTAGAAATGGCAAGGAAGACATGGAGGGCCATGGGAGAAGAGGGAGGAAGAGGGCAAATCCCATGGCCATATTCACAGTTTTGAAAAGTAGTAAATGGAAGCAAAAAATAGCCAAGCGTATGCCCTCACTTTGCTTTACAAAACATGTTTGATTCACTCTAGAAAAATAAAAAGTGATAAAATTAGAAACGTAGATTTGTGAGTCCTGATGAAATAATTCGTCTAGACATGGCCACAAAGGTTTCCAATAAGAAAGAAAGAACTCTTTAAACATGATGGAAAAATCTTGAATATTGTGGAGTTTTTTTCCCCAAAACTCCACCTTAGATTTATCAAGTTTCAAACTCTAACCACCGAGTTACAGGAAACAGGGATGGCAGAGTGGGTTACATGATGCCACTGGGCTTTGGTCTGCAAATGTGGGAACAGTTACAGGCCACATCAGCCATTTTATTTGACAAATAAGTTGCAGCGTTGGTGGGAGAGTGGCTAAAGGAGTGGGGGTAGGGTTGTTCTCCAGGCCTGGAGGCAAGTTAGGAAGTACAGGCCAATGACAGGTAAAACCATTTATTCTAAAACATAAAATAATTACAAAAATCCCAACATAGACTCAAAATCTCATTATCATAAGAAATTACTTTAAATTACTGTTATTAAAAAATAACATTGTTTTTATATTTCTTTAAAGGTGCTTATTAAATGCATAGCAAAATCCGTCTGGATTAAATTATATAGTGTCTGGGATTCACTCCAAAATAATCTAGGCAAAGGGAGTGGTGTGTAGAGCAACTGATGACAAAACATGAGACCTGGGTTGATAATTGTTATAATTGGATCATGAGTCCACAGGAGTTTATTATAATACTATTTTGAAAAGTTTTATAATAAGTTTTATAAATATTAACTAACCTTAAAATGAATAGAATTAGACAAAACATTAAATGAGCTGATTATTTCCTTCTTGAGAATGGCTAAGTTTTTCTCCCAATGTCTTAGTGACAGGGCATGAACTGGAATTGGAACTAGAACATGCCTCTGCTGAAAGCCCTTCTGTCACATCCCAAAAATCTGACACCTAAAAAACTACTTCAAATATTATTGCAAACACCTAACCTATGGGATTCTATAGTGCCATGGTTGCCCAAAAGAATCAAAGGCAAGTAAATCTTTCCTTGTTATGATCTTATCATGGAACTCAACTTCCTCTTTCCTCTCTCCATAGAGCCAGTTACATGTTGTATTTTCATATAAAAGGCGGAATACCTGTATCCTGACAGCCATCATTCAGGGTCATTGAGAGACAGCGCCAAGGAGAGGCAAAAGATGCAGCTCATACCTGATACTACAGCGTGGGGAGCTGAGAGAAGCAAACCACAGGCCAAAGACACCCAAGAATAACTAATTCAAAAGCAAACTCACAGAAGCATTGCTTGCATCAGCCCAATGGTGGGAGCAACCCAAGTGTCCATCCGTAGATAAACAGATACAGAAAAGGTGCTAGACACAGGATGAGCAAATGTGTTTAGACTTACAAAGGAAAGCATCTCTGGTGTACTGATGGGTGAACAGATGATCTTTGAGAACACTCTGTTAAGTGGCATAAGCCAATAATGAAAAGACAGCAGTGTGTGATTCTATTCATATGAGGGATTTGAGTAAAGAATCTCAGAGATACAGCAAGTAACAATGCTTACCAGAGGCTGGGGAGGGAGAGGATGCTGATCAATAGATAGTTTCTGTTTGGTAAGATTCAGAATCCTTTAGATGGGTGGGGATGATGGGCTTACATTGTAGAGATTTGCAATGATAGCCATACATTTTTAGATACATGAGTATGAGCAGTGTTGACATATTTGATATCATTTCATCTATGCTCAAAAAACAAACCATGTTTTATGTATACTTTATCACAGCTTTTAAACTTTTACATTAAAGCTTATGGTAAATTACACTAAGATGAGGCATAGATGTTCAACATAATCACCACTGGCACCCTCCCAGCCTCTGACCCTCACTGTTCTCTACCTAACGTAACATAACCCAAATTTTGTTTGTTTGTTTGTTTGTTTTAATTATTCTCCATGATGTTATAAGACTCAGAAGATGCTAATGCCTCTTGCACAACTATTAGTGAATTCAAATCTGCTGCTGCTGGTAGCCATGCTGTACATGAGTCTGTTTAGGCTGATCATAAGGTAGGGAACAAATAATGGGAGAGCTGAAAGAGTTTGATGGCATTGCTAATCAATTGAAATAAGCGGTAGCCTCACCTGCCTTTAGGCTTATGGCTGCACCAGATGATATACAATATTATTGTCGTTATACAAACCAGCTTAAGCCAAGGAGTAAAGAGGAGCAACCTGCTGAACTGTAGAGGTCAAGAGAAATAGCATCCAAGTTGAGACGCCCGCACCTAAAAAGACCCTGTAATAAGACAGACTCTGTCTTCCTGTCCAGGAGTCTTAGAAAGGAAAGGAAATCCATCATGGCTGAAGCTCAGAGGGAGGAAGAAAATGAGTACTGACACAAGGTCAGCTTGAAAGACAGGAAATCAGTCCCTACGTCTGAGGCTCACTTCTATTTGGGGACTGATCCTAATGAGACTCAGATACCATTGGCCTGTTTTAATTTTTGGTAATTGTGAATGCATGACTGGACTTGCTTCTACAATAGAAAGCTGACTTGGGGAAGGCTGACTTGGACAGACAATATGTTAGGCAAAATATTGTGACAGCTTAATCTAGGGCAGTAGCCAGACAGACAAAGGAATGTGCACAGATCTGTGAGCTCTTGGAAAGGCAAACAAAATGGAAGTTTGTGATGTATTTGATTTATATTGTGAATGAAGCAGGCCTAAGTCAGGGATGATTTCTGAGTATATAAATGTAACAGGATGACCCATAAGCCTTACCATATAATAGGTGACAATCCTCAGGCTTGGAGAAATATATCTTGAACTATAAGTAAAAATAAAATTATTACCAAAAAAACATGATTCACAAAATCAAGGATTATTACTGCTGACTATTGCAGCATTTGTCCCAGCATATAATCTACAAAGAGGCCTGTGTTCTACATTCTTTGTCGAAAACTATAGCATCATTCATTTTATATGTTCTAAATGTGATTTTGTTCTGATCTTATCATGATGCAAAATTCCTGCACTGGAATTGGGCAAACTCTTTTTTTAATCCTTCTGAGAAAAGCCCCATCAAGTAAATGATTGAGAACCAACAGACTGGGAGGTCCACACCCAGAGACCCTGCTTGCTGGCACTTAACTGAGATCACTGACAAGGCAATGCCAATGCATCAGCCAAGTGAGAGTACCACACTGGAATGCATCCTCTAACTCAGGGTGAACCTGTTCTTATCCAAGATGCTCAACACGGCATCTGTTGCCATGAGAACCAGAAGCAAGTCATCTATATTGATACCTGCCCAAGATGAAAAAAAAATATTGTGAGAAAACTAACTTATTGTTGTTTCTCTTTTATAGCACTGAGCTTTGGGAGTGATTGGCCATACTTCCCTGTCACCAGGCTTGTAGAACTACAGGGCACTGAAAACAGAATTTTAGCAAAATCTACCTGGCAGGGCACTATTCTGTTTTATAAATCTCATTGCTACTATCTTTTTGGTCACACACATGTCCCAAAATTCAATTGCTATTTCTATTCAAAATCTTTCACCTTGTCCCAAAATACAGTTTCAAACCATAACCTTAGACGAATGTATTTTGAAAGTAATCTATTCAGCTTAAAAACAGCAACCCACTAGTAGAGAAAAAACATTCATAATTGCAAGTGCTTGAGAGATTTTTTTTTCTGTCCTCCTTCTCTTTGCCCAAGCTGTAGGGAATTGATATGAAATTAAAACAGACAACTTTTGTTTTCTTTCAAGAGAGATTTATGGCCACTGTCTGCAGAATTTCTAGCTGGGAAGTGAACTGTAAAGCAAAATGTTTTAAAATAATATGTTTAAAGCAAAGCAGTGTTATGTACAATTAATGTAAAAATGATCAAATGTGATAGTTGCTGAGCAAAAGTAAAAATAATGAAATATAAGCTAAAGGGATAATGGCATTTCATGAAGCTCTAATCTGTCTGCAAGAGGCACAAATCAAGGCTATAATCAGGCATAGTATGACTTCAGAGGGAGGTTCACTAATCAGACATCTTAAAAGTGAAACTTTTATCTTTTGTCCCAGCCTCAGTCCAAGCCTTTGGTATTCTATCATCACATGCCCTGTGCCCACCCTGAGTTGTTCTTCTTTCTGTCCTTCATCCCTTAGAGGAGTATCTTACCCAAATCCCATGATCTGCATCTCTTTTACTAGAACTGACCAACAGCCCAGCATCCCAGTTCCAGTGTCTGGATAGGGTAAAGGAAGTTGGAGTGGAGTATATTCCCACGTTGCTGCCTTGCCTTGGACGTTTGTGAACCAGAGATGGAACATTTGACCTCCAAGTTCTAATAGAAGAGCAATCTAAATTCCAAGGGAACAATGCTTTGACTTGACAGCTCATGTTTATTTAGAACTATGTAAGGAGCTAGAAAAATAGTGAACAAAAAGACAAATAATGTCTGCTTTTACAAACAACCCTGATATCAGCACTCCACAGCAGAAACAGACTTTCCCTTCAATGGATACTTAGCAGTGCCTAGAAACTTATTGTCATGAGGAACATAGTGCTACTGACATCTAGTAGGCAGAGGCCAGGCATGCTATTATACTTTCTTTCATTTGTTTGTTCGTTAGTTTTCTTCTTTTTTATTAGATATTTTCTTTATTTATATTTCAAGTGATATCTCCTTTCCCAGTTTCCCCTCCGAAAACAAACAAATAAACAAAAAACCCTGTTCTGTCCCCCCTCCCCCTGATCACCAACCCACCCTCTCCCACTTTCTGGCCCTGGCATTCCCCTACACTGGGGCATAGAACCTTCACAGGACCAAAGGCCTCTCCTCCCCTTGATGACTGACTAGGCCATCCTCTGCTATACATATGCTGCTGGAGTCATGAGTCCTACCATGTGTACTCTTTGTTTGGTGGTTTAGTCCCTGGGAACTCTGAGGGTACTAGTTAGTTCATACTGCTGTTCATTCTAAGGGGCTGCAAGCCCTTCAGCTCCTTGGGTCCTTTCTCTAGTTCCTTCATTTTGGACCCTGTACTCAGTCCAATGAATGGCTGTGAACCTCTACTTCTGTATTAGTCAGGCAATGGCAGAGCCTCTCAGAAGACAGCTATATCAGGCTCCTGTCAGCCAGCACTTGCGGGCGTCCACAATAGTGTCTGGATTTGATGATTGAATATGGGAAGGATTCCCAGGTGGAATAGTCTCTGGATTGTCCTTCCTTCAGTCTCTGCTCTATAGTTTGTCTCAGCAGTTCCTTCCATGGGTATTTTGTTCCCCAATGTTCAACATCCTTAGTCATCAGAGAAATGCAAATCAAAACAACCCTGAGATTCCACTTCACACCAGGCATAATGGCTAGAACAAAAACTCAGGTGACAGCAGATGCTGGCGAGGTTGTGGAGAAAGAGGAACACTCCTTCATTGCTGGTTGCATTGCAAGCGGGTACAACCACTCTGGAAATCAGTTTGGAGGTTCCTCAGGAAATTGGACATAGTACTACCTGAGGACCCAGCTATACCACTCCTGGGCATATACCCAGAAGATGCTCCAACATGTAATAAGGACACATGCTCCACTATGTTCATAGCAGCCTTATTTATAATAGCCAGAAACTTAAAACAACCCAGATGTCCCTCAGCAGAGGAATGGATACAGAAAATGTGGTACATTTACACAATGGAGTACTACTCAGCTATTAAAAACATTGAATTTATGAAATTCTTAGGGAAATGGATGGATCTGGAGAATATTATCATGAGTGAGGTAACCCAATCACAAAAGAAAACACATGGTATGCACTCTCTGATAAGAGGATATTAGCCCAGAAACTCGAAATACCCAAATTACAATCCACAAACCACAAGAAACTCAAGAAGAAGGAAGACCAAAGTGTGGATACTTTGTTCCTTCTTAGAAAGTGGAACAGAATACATATTATACTTTCTACAATTTCCAGAACAGCCTCACACAAAGTTCTCTGGAGTTAGATTTCAACCCCTTGAACAATGAATGAGATGGTCTATTCCAAATAAACAAAAAATAAATACAAACATTTCTGGATCGAGAGCCATGAAGGAAGCAAATAGTAGAGTGTATCAGAAGGCAAAGCCCTTCCAGAAAGTTCAAAGGAAAGGTAAAGAGCAAGGCAGAGGCTCTACCCAGCCAGGCTGTTCTAGGGTTTTCCATGTCCACTGTCCCATTTGGTGTCACACAATAATATCTGATATTGAAAACTGACCCAGATATTCATTCTAGCTAACATCTCAGGCACTCCTGTGTGCATTTCTTGCTACCCAGTATTAGAGTTCATTGGAGTCTTTCTAAAGCACCCAGCACAGCAGCACATACACGGGAAAGATGAGAATGAGCTCTCCTTGCAGGGTGTGAATGAGAAGGCAGGTGCTGAATTCCACTGTAGCACATGGAAGCCTCCTAGCCTTGGCCTGTTTTCATTTTTTTATTGGTTATTTTATTTAATTACATTTCAAATGTTATCCCCCTTCCCTGTTTCCCCTTAAAAAAAGCACTCTACCCGCTCCTCCCTCCCCTGCCTCTATGAGGGTGCTCTCCCCCAACTCCAGTGGCCTAATGTCCCCTATCCTGTGTCATCAAGCCCCCACAAGACCAAGGGGCTCTCTTCCCAGTGCTGCCAGATAAGCCATGCTTTTTTGGAGGCTTGAGACAGAATGCTTCCCTGTTGCAGCTGGACATCTTTAGTAGCCCTGGGCTTGCATCTGCCTTCCCTTCAGTCTCTTTCTCTGCTGCCATGTTCCTAAAAATCTTTGCTTCTTCTTACAAGGACAATAGTCATGCTGCAGTAAGGTCAGTCTGAACTTATCTCAGTGTCCCTAACTATATCTGCAAAGACTACTAACAACCAGGGTCACAGTAACCAGTGCTAAGGACTAAAAGGTCAACCTATCTTTTTTTAGATTTTAAATTGTTTAATTTATTTACATTCCAAATGTGGCCCCCTTTCCCAGTCCCCCCTTCAACAGTTCTTTGCCCCATCTCCTCTCCCCTTTTCTTCTGAGAAGATGCTCCTCCTCCCCCACTAAACCCCACTCTCCACACCCCTCTTCCCTGGGGCATGAAGTCTCTACAGGATTAGGCTCATCCTCTCCCATTGAGGACATACAAGGCAGCCCTCTGCTACATATGTGCCAGGGGCCATAGATCAGCACATGTATGCCCTTTGGTTGGTGGCTTAGTCTCTGGAAGCTGCCAGGGGTCCAGGTTAGTTGATACTGTTGATGTTCCTACAGGGTTGCCACCCCCTTCAGTTCCTTTAATCCTTTCTCTAACTCTCCCATAGGGGTTCCCAACCTCAGTCCAATGCTTGGCTGTAAGTATCTGCATCTGTCTCAGTGAGCTTCTGGTGGAGCCTTTCTCATAGGACAGACATGTTAGCAAGCCTGCAAGCACACCATGGCCTCAGGGTTTGGTGCCACCCATGGGATGGCTCTGGGTGGCCTTTTCTTCAATCTCTGCAGTGGAGAGATGAAACCTAAAGAGACTACGTTCTAGTAGATAGACAACCACCTACCCCTCCCCCCCGGGAAGAGATGGGCTCACCAACCTACTTCAAAATTTTTTGACCCAGAATTGTTCCTCTCTGAAAGGAATACAGGGGAAACATATCTTCTTAGGGTACAGAATTTGACTGTAGTAGGTAGAAGGGATGAGTTGAGAGAACATTAATTTCTAGTCCTGAAACGGTTCAATTAGAAATGAGTGAGGGCATGCCAGACAAGCCCCACTCAACAAAGGTAGCTGGGAAGCACTTGGTCAAATTAGAATCAGCTGTGAAGGCTCCACAGTATTGCCATGCAGCCAGCTTGTCGAGGCAGAAGCACAATCCCCTTGTCATTCTTCCCTCTACCTTGGTTTGTTGCCCAGAAAATAAAACAACAGCTACAAAGCCTTGCCTTTTGAGGGGCCGTGCAGCAACTGCATACATTCTTATTATCCATCATAAGAAGGTGTGCATTTTACTGAGTTTGTTTACCTGCAGGAAAAGTAAGTCTGGTCAGATCTTTTTTTTCATTTAGTATACATTTATTGAACTCTTTTTTTTTCTTTTTTTTCCTTTTCTTTTTTTTATTATTAGATATTTTCTTTATTTACATGTAAATTTCTCCATTCCCAGTTTCCCCTCCAAAAAACAAAGAAACAAACAAAAACAGTACCTGAATAATACAGATATAGAGGCTCACAGTCATCCATTGAACTGGTCAGATCTTATAGATACTCCTCCCACCTGCCTGTGAAGAGCAGGCCCAGACAGTTGCTCTCCAAGGTTCTGCTTTTTCTACTGACAGTTGTTTGTTGCAGAGCTAGCCCTTGCCTGTGAGTCTGGGACTCTCAGGAAATGAGACATTCTGTGGTCATAGTGTTCTTTACAACAATAGAAATCCTAAGACAATTCCATTCCAAAGCAGATCCTGGGGCTTTATGCTTCATCATCAAAGGCTTACTTTACTGAATACATATAAACTATGAATTCTGCACCCAACTAGCCTCTCTAGATTACACAATTGATTGCAGTGTGACTCTATGAAGAAATTCTACCCCACCCTATAAAGAATGGGTTCTCAACACCTATCATCTTCTCATGTACAGATTGAATAACTAGAGCTAGAAGAGTTAGTTGATTTGCCAATAGCCTATTCATTTGAAGTGCCTCACATGGATCAGAACAAAGTTCTCATGACTCTGTAACACATTCCATGTGACTAGAAGTATTTATTGATCACTTCCAGATTCAGTAAAGTGCTCCAGCAAGTTGAAGACACTGCTGTGCCATATCCATGTCTTATACTGGCCCTAAGATATTCATTCAGATAGCAAGATCCCACCACAGCCCCCACCTTCAGATTTTGTCCTACTGTGAAACTTCTTTGAACCAAATGATCAAATAATTACTAGATAGTGTGTTCACTAAAGTTCTTTTATTTAGGGGAGGGTACTACTTTCATGTGTATGTACGTGAATGAGTATGTGGAAGCTAGAGATTTCCCGTCCTTTTAGTCATTCTCCATCTTGTTTTTGTACACAGGGTCTTGCATTGACTTTAGAGCTCACAAATTAGCTAGGCTAGCTGTCCAGTGAGCTACAAGATCTCATTTATGCCTTCCATGCCAACACTAGACTTACAGATGGACACTGTCATGAACCTTTGTGTAAATGCTGAGACCTAAATTCAGATCATTGTACTTGCACTGAGAGCTCTTTATCCACTAAGCCATCTCCTCAGCCCTATTCCGGGTTGAACACGAGTGGCAACACCAAATACTAGCTTCTTTCTATAGAAAAGAAAGGTTTCAAAAGGATAATCATAATACAACTTTTGGGTGGGCAGGAGGGTGGTTTGGAGACATGTAGCCATTCTTAAAGATTCAAGAGGGAAAATGGAAGTATTTGATCAAATAGGGTAGAGCATAGGGTATGGTTGAGGACAAGATGTGAAAATCCATGCAAGAGGTTAAAAGAGCCTGAACTAAAGAAGATATTATTGGAATGGAGATATATAGAAAGATTCAAGAAATCTTTCTATATATCTAGAAGAGAAGATATAAAGCTAGAAGAGAATACTGATATTACCTGCAAGATAATTAGAGTAAGGTAGAAGGAAGAAACATTGAAATCCCTCTTACTAGCTAGTTAGGCAATGAGACATTTGTGGTGTCACTGATTGTGACAGAGGACACAGAGAAGGTAGGTTGGTAGAAATGGGGATAAAGGCAGTCTGAACACAGCAGCATATAGATTTTTGTGAGGTATGCCCTGGCAGAAAGACTGGAGCTAAGACATGTTAGGAAGAAAACAGAATGGATGCTAAGAACATGATGGTGATTGAAAATAATGGAATACAAGATGAGGCTGTTGAAAGAGAGCATACAGAGAAAGAAAAACACCTCAAATCTGAGACTGAAATAACTAATACTTCTTATCTTTGTATGGGATGTTTATGGCTTTAGGACTGAAAATTCTATGTCATGGATGGCCACTCAGTCCTAGGCCTGCCAGAACCTGGCATGTGATAAGAGAATAAAACAAAGCATGGGAGACAATGGCCTTGCCACAGTCAGTAAAGTCCAGACTTCTAGAACATTGTGCTTTCTTCACCCCTGTGTGGCAAAAGTTCAATGCAAGAAAATGAACAGAAAAGCAATATGATGCCTCTTAGAATCCTAACCCACAAGTGGATGACCTTGAGCAAACCAAATGTATCTTCTCTCCCTCTCCCTCTCCTCTCTCTCTCTCTCTCTCTCTCTCTCTCTCTCTCTCTCTCTCTCTCTCTGTGTGTGTGTGTGTGTGTGTGTGTGTATGTGTGTGTGTGTGTGTGTGTGTAGTATTTGTAGGCTATGTGAGACCAAATAAAAGCATGGAGGTAGTATAAGCAAAGATTGTGCCAGAAAACTAAGTGGTTTTTCCCCTTGACTTTGGAATCCAACCCCAAGGGTACCTGATCACTGCAGCCAGGCCCTCATACTAGTTTGGGAAGTTTAACCCTCACTAAAATGTCTTCACACTCATTTTAAAAATATAGTCTGATACTAAATCTGTCTAGAGTAAAATACATTTCCCCCAGAAAATGCTGGTGGATTTATCACAACTAGGCCATTCATCTGTTAAAAAGCAGAATGGCATTTATTACCAATTGCTCACTTTATGGGAGAAAAGAAACAGGAAGCCTAATAAGCTTGGTTAATTTTTTTTCTCTTTTATGGCTCCAGTAACTGCACTAAATATTCCGTCTGCTTTTCTTATGCAGTTTGGAGACTGCTCTGAACTTGGGAGTGTTAAATGGTTCCAGCCTACTCATGTGCTCCTGCCTCAGGGGAGAGAGAGGGGAGAGAGGAAAGAGAGAGAGAGAGAGAGAGAGAGAGAGAGAGAGAGAGAGAGAGAGAGAGAGAGAGAGATCCTGAGAACCATTCTCAGGAACTGTATTGGTAAGAACCCACAGAGTGACTGCGTGGTTTACAAAATAAAGGAGGCAATTTTTTAAAAGATCCACTGAGGGTAGGCAGCTTCTCTGGAATAATCTTGCTGAGATGATTTTGAAGGACTCTACTTCTAAGACATGTGAATAAGCGGACTCATGTACTAAAGGTAGAAACTATGGACTTAGACCTAGGTCTAAACCCTGCCACACATTCGTTGTACAAACTGTAGTAACATCTGGAGAGAAGCAGATGACCTATTTCATCTCTAGTTCATCAGCATTTGTAATCACCCTGGATATCCTGTTAATATCCACCAGCTGTACTACATAAGGACTGGAAGTATGTAATATGAACAGCACACTGCTTTCTTCACAAAACACCACACTGCTCAAGAATATTGAAGACTTTGTGTTTAAACCCAAGATCTACATTTAAAACTGCTTCAAAGCCAATGCTGTCAAAAAGAACTTCTTAAGATGATATGAGAGTTCAAAACCCACTGACCAAAAGGTCTACTCAGCGTGTGTGATCACTGAGTACTTCAAATTTTCAGTTTTATGCAATTTTGGTTGCCTTGGAGATAAATTTACATTGCTAGTAGCTCTGCTCTTGATATCTGGAATCTACCCTATGTAAGTAATGTCCACATTGCCTGCAGAAAGGTGCAGAAATAAGCATCAGTGAAGTGTAGTCTGAATTCGGGTATTGGGAAGACCGTTAGTTCTACTGCAAAGAAAACCTTGCAGCACATTACCTGTGTCTCTAATTCTCAACTAGCAGAGAGGAGGTCTTGAGGACAACCAAATGTGGTCACTTACAGCCCGCTTTTCAATGATCTCATGAATTGGTGTTCTGGGGCTTGATATTTATAAACTGAGGGTGTCAGGAAGCATAAGGGTTCCTATCAGCACTTGTCATGAAGCCATGGGAAAGCAATCCATCTTTTAGAGATTTTCCCCCCATTGATGGCCAAGAATGTTCTGCATGAATAAAACTATAAACTGCTTCATGTGAGTGAATATTTACAGGAGGTTAGAAAATTTAGAGTTTGGCTAAGGAAAATGCCCCTCTGTGGAGTTTCATTGATGTCAAATGCCCTGGCTTTTCATTGAGAGGATTTATAGGTAACAGTTACTAATAAATCAAATGTATTACAGGGCAAGAACTTATCAACTGAAGGTTCTATTTGAGAGTGGCAAAGAACTTCTAAGAATTAAAGAAGAGTTCTTTTAATACAGAATTATATAAAGGCAAACCCAAAGCACTTCAAGAGTGTTGTCCACAGGCATTATCTTACAAAGCCTAGAATTCTTGGCCTTAGGCCATAACGATAAGTCCATAGGATTCAGTGTTTGCTTGGATATGTGATGATGAAAATTCCTGCTAAAGGCTGAAATGTCAGAAGGTATAATAATGCTAATGGCCATTAGAGATGAGAGGAAAACCTTTAAAAATGTATAAAGTGTTGAAAAAATCAAGCCATTGGTGAGAGAAATGGTTCTTAAAATGTGAATACACACATATCCTTTTATGTGCCTTTATCTGTGTCACTCTCCTATGTCTCCATCTCCATGTCTCTGTTTCCATGTCTCCATCTCTGTCTCCATGTCTCCATTTCTCCATGTCTCCCTCTCCCTCCCTCCCCCCTCTATGTGTGTGTGCATGTGTGTGTGCATGCATGCACATGCACACACATGCTTGCAGAGGCCACAGGCAATGGAACTTCCTGGAGGTAGAGCTATGTGACTTGGGTTCTGGGAACCAAATTCAGGTCCTTAGAGGAGCAGCACATGCTCTTTACAGGTGAGCCATCTCTACAGCCATAAAATGTATTTTAACAGGAAGAAATATATCAATTTCATATGAATAAATTTAACTTTTGGTATCATCAGAAGTGGAACATGTATGAAGAAAGACTCAGAGGCCTGACTTCCAAGCTTCAAAATCTGCCCAACAAAAATGCTTGTATCCAAGAGAAAGTTGCAACCTGATCTAGTTGGTCTTTTTTGGCTCCTAAATGTAGACATGTGCTCAGAGGGTCTTCTGCTGATGTCTACTTCAGGCTCCAGCATTGGAAGTGAATGTCTCAAAACCATATGCATACATGGGGGTTTTGCATTCTGTGTGGTAACTGAGTTCTAAATTCTTTAGCCAACCCAAAGTGAAGACTGTTTGCTGAGCACCTATGAAAACACAGGCATTGTTCAAGCACTTTCTGTTAATTAGTTGATTTACTCTTTGCATGACCTATGAGATGGATGCCATTAAAATTCTACTTTGAAGGTGTCAAGACAATCATCAAATGACGTGCCCAACAGTCAACAGTCAGGCCAAGATAGAAGTGCCAGCAGCCTGATACCAAGGTTTATAATTTAAAATAGTCTTGATTGAGTCTCTTGTATGTGGTGTTTAATTCCAGAGAGTCTACAACGACTCCAAGGCAAAGTACTGACACAGCATAGAAAATTATACTTCAGGTTAACCAGTTGTGCTTCCAAATTACATAGGGAGATTGGCGGTAAAGAAGGAACAGTGACCTCTCTAAGGTCATTCAGTGGTGACATAGTTTGATTCAATCCTTGGGCGCATTTCACTAATCTTTCAATGTTATGATGAAGCATTGAAAACCTCTGCTCTACAAGCTCATGATGTATTTATTATTGTTAATATCATTCCTATCCCAGCAGGCAAAATGTTTTTCACACAATAGGTGGCTGTCAGACATGTTCAGGATATAAAAAGTGGACCTAGAAATATAATTTAAAACTCAAGGTCTTAGGTCTGAAAGGTTTTTTAGGAAATATATGTGAAAGGCATTTTTGCAGGGCCAACATTCCATTAGTACTTCAAATCATTAATCATATTTTGTGCTCAAAGTCAACTCAATGCCTTTGTCTGTAAACTTTTAATAGATTGGAAACAGGTGACCTGCTTCTTGGACTCTCCTTCAGCAGCAAGGCACGTGGGGAAAAGCAATAGCAAATTTGTTCCTCCAGACCAGGCTAATGAAGACCTGGACTGCCCATGAACTTCACCATGGAATCAGGCAGATGCTCTTAAAGTACAAAAGGCTAAGCCTAAAGAAGTCAACCAGTGAAACAAGACTACCATTTCAGCAGGTAACAGAGGCTTTCTGGGGATCATGCATATAGTGACTGGACAGAGAACTAAATGAAATGAAGATCAGACACATTTTTCACAATTCCAGAATTACAGAGCACGAAGTAAGGACTTCTATCTTAGTTCTGATAATTCCTTCACTAGAGGAAGAACAATCTCTCCCCACCTACTTGGGTGGAGCACTTGACTCTCACCCAGGTTGGACTAAGTATCTTACTATTTCAAAAGTGTTTATCATTCCCTGCACTTATTTGCTTAAGAAATGTTACAAATGTATTTTCAAATTTCCTTTTCATTCTTACTTCATTCTGATAGATCTAATGCTGACTGGCAGAACAATGAGCAATAATGGACCCCAGATAGAGATTTTTGTGGTTAAACTCCTTAGAGATTTAGGAAACAATCATGATCTTGAAGATGAATAACTTATTTAGTCTCTCTGAGCATTCATTCTTCTTGAAAATAAATAATTGGGCTGGGAAAAGAATCTTCAGGTAAAACTGTTTGTTGTGCAAGCATCATGGGTCAAATCCCCAAAACCCACACAGAAGCCAGCCAAAGTCATGAATGTCTGTATGCCTGTAACCTAGCACCATGGGGAAAAAAGAGCAGAGACAGGAGGGTTGTTGATAGCCAGTCTAGCTCTAAGATCAATGAGAGAGAAAGAGAGAGAGAGAGAGAGAGAGAGAGAGAGAGAGAGAGAGACAGAGACAGAGAGAGAGAAGAGAGAAGAGAGAGAAGGGAAGGGAAGGGAAGGGAAGGGAAGGGAAGGGAAGAGAAGAGAAGAGAAGAGAAGAGAAGAGAAGAGAAGAGAAGAGAAGAGAAGAGAAAGAAGAGAAGAGAAAAACTACCTGTCTCAAAAGAATAAAGTGGAGAATAATGGAGCAACATCTTTGTGTGACCTCTGTGCACACAGGCACAACATGCACCAACACGCACACACATAGGAGATACAGGGGTAAACAAAATGGAGGGTTGTAACAAGGACATATGAAAACCCAATACCTTGCAATACAACTTAAAAATAGATTTAGAGGACATAGAACAGCTGTAATCTGAAACAAGAAGTGGTAATGTTAGGAGTTAGAGGTTAAAGTAAGGATGGATGCGAAGAGGATGAGATAGGAGATTGGTTAACTAAAACAAATTAGGTATTAACAAGCATTATGGAAACCTCTACTTTATGTGATATAATTAATTTTCATAATACAATTTAAAGGACTTTATATGGAAGTGCCCTGCAAAGGTGGACAGTGTTCCAAAGGACATGGATTATTCAATAAAAATCTCAGTGTCAGGTATGAAAAACCTCACTACCTGTTATTGTTAAAGCAGCAGAGGGGTTCCCAAATCAACATAGATCATTGTCATTTCTCCTGGTGGCCCACCATAACTAAATGATAAGATCCTACTGCTGAAGATACCACACACTGTGATTGTGAGCTATAAAGAAATCAGTCTTGAACTGACCTGCTGGGTAGCTTTCATGGTACTATGCATATCTTGGGGGGAGAAAAGATAACAATGGTCTTAGCCAGCCCAGGACTCTATAAGCTACAATACTGACCTGCTAGCCTCATGACTAAGCATGACTAAGCATGACTGTTTAGGGAGTACCCTACCACTTTCTGATTGGATGAGTCTTTTCCCATAGGAAGAATTTTAACCCAGTACTCTAAACCTGGTCAAAGCCCACAGATGGAGAGGTTGTACACCCTACCTACTATTTCAATAAATTATTATTTCAATAAATAAACATGTTGTCAAGCTTCTTTCAAAATACATATAATATACATTCATATATATGTATATATATATACATATAATGTATATATACATATATGTATATGTGTATATATATGTACATATATATGTGTGTATATATATATGTACATATATATACATACATACACATAGATTTGTGTTATTTTCAACCTTGGTCAGAGAAATCTTTATTCTGTAATGGGAAGTGGTTAATACAGAGACTTATAACTGGTCAGAGTGCTGAGAATGACTCTTTTGGTGCTCATTTCTAAAGGAGAAATCTAAATCAACCCTCCATTGATGAAGTTTCATAGAACATGACAGAAGAGAGAATAAAAAGAATATAATAGATGCAGGGTGGGAAAGAATACAGTGAAATATCATCTTTCAAACATGACATGAGTGTTGCCATAACCATGGCTGCTTGTTCAAGACCCGTGTGAGCTCAGATCAGTCAAAATTCCAACATGGCTGAGAAAAGAGCACACAAAACTTCAGTCCTAGCTGCGGAGCTATTAATACTGATGGTTTCTGAAAACTGGTAGTTTACTTGATGATATTGCTACTGGTTGCCAATACTCCAGTGGATGGCTCCCCACTCATGTATATCCAGGCAGCACCAATGGACACAGTGGGATTTTATAAAAAGGAGGAGGACATAACACTGAGGGAAGATGTGTTGGGAAGGCAGGGAAGAGTACGAGGAAAAATGGGGGAAGAGATATAGTCATAACACCACTAATATACATGTATGAAATTCTCAAAGAATATTTGGATGAAAATAAAAGTATAAATGAAACAATAAGTTAGTGTCTGTAAAGCCTCACTCATCCCTTATTCCAGATCAGACATGCAGTAAGCATTCTGAGATCCATCATCTTTCTGTAGATTGAGAGTCAATTGCAGGAAAGTATCAGTGTGCCCAGAGATCAGGAGAGGAACCATGATGGTGCAGAATCAAATGCTGAAAGCCTGTTGTTAAAATGATGCACCAGCCCTGACACTTCTCCCCTCCACTCTGTAAGACGGCAACAACTTTCACCAAAGTATTCTGCAGTCACTGGAAATGGGCAATCTGCTCAGACTGTCTGTGGTAGGTAGTTGTTTGAATATAATAATCTGTTTTTAATCCTGTGTGTAAATGAACACCGATGTTAGCCAGTGGGTGCATACTAATCTAAAATAAATGAATACATTTGAATTAATCAGATCTTCCAGTCTATGTAAATTGATGATTTATAATGATATTAGCACAAATTACAACGATAAATCATTTCAGAATTAGAACCAGCACTCTTAAAGCTGCAAGGACTCTGAAGATTTGAACATAGCTTTTGAAAGAACTTTAAAATACAGATTGGTCATGGATTTTGTGGTCAAATGCAGAGGATAGGAAGACCTCGGGTCAATGATGAAGTACACTTTATTGAAGGAGTATTGTTAACAGGACACGTAAGGTCACAGAAATAAGAGAACAGGAAAGTGAAGCCAATGAAACAGGCTCATTCTGCATTTCAGAGCTCATTTTCTGGCTTGAGACAGAAGACCTTCAGACTTCAATCCAAGCAGACTCAAGCTAAGGTAGAGTGGTAAGGAAGCTAGATGGCTACTGGCTCTTCCAGTTGTAGGTGACCTTGGGTAAAATAATTTTGTTGAAAAATGGGCTTGATTATTTTAACCCTGAAAGATTGGAATCAGTGTGAGAATTAAATGAAAATATGTAGTTTCTGTAATTTATGGGATACTTGCAAATGTTATTATTAGGATAAATCATGATGGTTGATCTTATCTTGGTTCACAGAGGTGAAAGTCGTGAAACAGGTTTATGAAGAAAGAAGGGAGATGTGCAAAAAAAAAAAAAAGAGCTATATGCCAGGGAGAAAGAAAATAGGTGGCCAGAGAATCTAAAAATTGAGAGGAAAACAACATGGCAACCAAGCTTCAGCTTCCCCCTCCTTTCTGAAAGGAAGACATTGCAGATGTTACATGGTACCTCCTCTACTAACTGTAGACTTAAGGGGGACTCTGGTTTTCTTACACATAAGATTAAAGAAGTGTATTGCAGAAAGTTATCTGATGGTAAAAACAAACAAACAAACAAACAAACAAAAACCACACTTACCATTATATTAAGGAATAAAAAAATAAAGAATAAAAATCCATAAAACAAGGAGCCTTGATGAGAAGTATTGTGTAGAAACATGATTGCCACATGTGGATACTCTAAAGTTAAGGTAAGAAAACTTGCCAAACATCATGGAAAGAGGAGGGGAATTCTAAGGGCCAGAGGACCATGAAATCTGCTATGAGAGAGTGTGTGTCCCAGAAGAGATAGGGGAGTTTCACTCATGATTCTTCAACGATTTGGCTTCCTAAGTAAGAATGGAGCAAGTACAACACCAACAGACACATTAACATGGAAAGGGAGAATCTCACAGGGCCACCATACCAAGAAAAAGGACAGGCAACTAAGGAGCACTGACAGTGGAAAAGGTCTTTTTGAAGGATGAGACCCCTGATTGGCTATTCAATACCAAGTGGTCAGGCTGGAAGTTAAATGTACACAAGTAACACTGAATGAACTGAATAAGTTGTATATATGCATATATGTGTGTGTATGTGTGTGTGTGCATGTGTGTGTATAAAATAATAGCAATTAGAAAAAAGAAGATAATAAATTTGAGTGGGAAAAGTAGAGAAGTATGGGAGGAGTTGGAAGGATAAAAGGAAGGGGGAAATTATGCAACTGTATTTTAATTTCAAAACAAAAAAAGTAAATATCCGTTCTTTAAGCCACATCACCAGCATTTTGTTATAGCAGTCTGAACACAGAGTTATGACTATCACTGTCAGGAATTAGGGAAGGAACTGGGCTCATAGAAACTTGCCTTTAAATTGCCATCCTACTCTTGAGTGTGTAAGCCCAGTTATGTGTTCTCTCTGTCTCTCTGTCTCTCTGTCTGTCTCTCTTGCTCTCCCCCCTCTCTCTCTCTCACACACACACACACATGCAAGTTATAAAATAACAAAACTCACAAAAGGTTTGTTCATTTTCAAAAAAAAAAAAAATCACGCTTTAAACTTACAATAAGTTAAAATAAATGTTCTCTTCTAGTTAAAAAAAATAAACTCTTTTAGTTAAAAAAATAAACTTCTGTCCCTGCTAGTAAATTGTCAGACAGTGACCTCTGTCCCAATTGTTCCTATTGGTTATCTACTGAAAGAATTCCTGGGCTTTGATTCCAATCAGCAAACTATCACTAAATAAATGACTTTCAATGGGGGCCAAAATATAATTGATAGGTCAGTCAAATTTTCAAAGGCACAAAGCACACTTGCTTAAAGATACCTCCCCTGGAAACATTTTCCAGCATACTCTAAGAAACAAGTACTAATGCTTGTTTTATCCTAACTTGAAATTGAGGTTAAAATTAGCAAGAAAGCTACATGTCCATCAATAAGGGACTGGATAGGCAAAGAGGGTTTTGCTGTTGTTGATGTTATTCTATTTTTAATGCAGTAACTATAAATGTTTGATGCTCAAAATGCATTTCTGAGTAAAAGAAAAACTCAGATGTCTGATAAATGTAAAAATATATTGCTTTTCAAGTCAAAAGAAAAGCAAATACAAAATAGCAGTGTCGGCCATGAATTCTTATGTGCATAAACACATTTTAAAAGAGTGGGGAGTAGTGGGTAAGCATTCAGAGTGGTTCATTTTAAAGGAAGGAAACTTAAATTGGGTGGAGGATGGACAAAAGATATTTAACTCTTTTTTTTTTTAAAACCTCATCTTTAACAAAGATAATTGTGCAACTAAAATACCAATCCTCAAATCTCATAGTTAAAGCCATCATGGCCAACATACTTTTCTCCAAGCAGACAGCAGTCAAATCCAGGGATCCCTGGGCCACCTGCACTTATTCTCAGCTGGCTACAAATCTAGGCAATTATTATGGCACCTCTGAAGTTTGTTAGAACTTAGGTAAGTGTTACTCTTATACTATAAAACATCTACAAGAATCCTGAATACAATTCCCCTGCCTTCTACTTATGAAATCAGGACATCCTCCTGGCATAATAATATGTGTTCCACCAACAACTCACATCAATGTGTTCACTGAATTTCACTGTTTTAAGTTTAATGGTGATTAACTTTATAGGCATGATTCAATGACATATAGTCATGCTCAATCTCCATCCTCCTTTCTTCTCAGGAAGTGGAATGATCAAATAGTTTCCACGTGGTACAAATTCCCAAGCTGCAACTGGGATCTTGACATTTCTACACACTTCCTGTTAACCAGTTGCATGGCTGAGTCTAGAGTTAAAGGCATATAATCTAACATGGTTAAAGATGTCAGTATTTACAAGGAGAATAATTGGGGCCACTTTACAATCTACTGTAACAGCCAAAGTTTTGAGAACTTATCATGGCCTTTGCTAAGTAGTTCATACATTGAATAATGCAGGATTAGAGGATGTTGAAGATCAAGAAATTTAAACCTAAGCTGGTCAAAATTCAAAACAATTAATACTGAATTATTATAATCTGAGATTGTACCTAAAACTGACTGAATATAGACCCTGTACTATTATACCCAAAATTAAGTTGGTTTTGTCAGTTACCCACACTTTGCTAAGTCTGGAAAGTTAAGCAGTCATATGACACTGCAGTGTCCAATTAATGGCATCTAACTCTCCTTAGCTCAAAGTGTTACATTCTCCATAATATTGGGTGCTACTAATTTAAAATGCCTGGTTTTGAATTCTAAACATATGTGGTTAAAAAGAATGAGTCACCATTCCTTCTTCCTTAATTTTCTCATCTGTAAAAGATAAAAGTAAAATATCTGAAAGATTAATACATACCTTGAATATTATATAAATTAAATGAGAGAATAAATAACAATTATTTTTTATAAAGCTAACCAAAATTTATACAGGACTCACAACATGCCACACAATATTCAAACCACTTCTTATATAGATTATATCATTTAATCCTCAAAAGATGCCTAGGGACAACATTGTTATTCTTCTATAGCTTAAGAACATGGAGACTGAGATGCCAATAACTTAACCAACTTTCCTCAGTTCCCAGAGTTACAAATAGCAAAAATGGAACCCTAATTGAGCAACTTGCTTCTTGGTATAAACTTTTAAACAGTTGTCAGATTTGATGCCAGCAATGGCTCCTATTATGGTTGATTTGATGTTAATTCCTACAAGTCACACAGGAGTGATATCCTCACTAAGGCATTGTTACTAGGCTTATTATCTACAAGTGTGTGAACGAACAACTGATTGACACAAAACCAGATGAGGATTTGAGGGTGTGCCTCTGAAAAGCAGAGTTGAAGCACCAAGCTATGGGGTTATTACTCAGGCCTCCTTCTCACAATGGATTAAAACAAACAACTCTCAAGAGATCCACTTGAGAGGTCCTAACCTGGAACTTCTTCCTGAGAGCTAAGGAAGCTCTTAACACTTCAAGTCTTGTCATTCAAGAATCTGCTGCCTCAAACAAAATAAAGCTGGAGATGAAAGAGTTGTACTTAGCTTTCCAGTCTGAGGCACAGAATAGAAAGATCAACTCTCTCTCTCTCTCTCTCTCTCTCTCTCTCTCTCTCTCTCTCTCTCTCTCTCTCTCTCTCTATCTATCTACCTATACATACATATATATATATATCTTTCATGTTGTAAAGAAAAAATGACTTATATATACTTATATATATATGTATATATATATATATACATATATATATATCTTTCATGTTGTAAAGAAAAAAATGACTTAATTACTAAACTGCCTTACTTTAAGCTAATGTAACCTAATACATTTGTACAGAACAACATTCCATCATATCTGATGTGCTGGTGCCTCTTAACAATTTGGGTTAAATTGTGTAAACGTATTTAACACAGAGAGACTAGTCAGAAATCACTTAAACACAGCATTATGCTCACCACAGAATTGTCATGGCTGGTGCACTCAAAAGACTATTTTGGAGGATACATTGAAATTGGATTAAAGATATTGAGTTCTCATCAATATAATCTGGACAAAGCTGATATAATTCCATTTCACTGTCAGTATTCTATGCTGTACTTCACAGAATTACATTAGAAGAGTCTCTATTGAACATAATTCATGATAGCAAAAATGCCAGAAGTTCAACAAGGAGTAAATGATTGTGTTATATTCTATATAGAAGAGACAGAATACATATAATAGATTATATAGAATAATGTGTTATTCTATATAGTCTTTGAAATTAAAAAACAGCCCCATTTATTTTGAGCAGTTTGTGTCATACTAATCCTTCTGTTAAGTACAACCACAAGTCAGATAAAATATTTTCTACAGATAGGTTTTTATCATCCGTGGCATTTATCAAGAGGATAAAGAAGTTGGAAATGTGTATATGAAACCTGTACTGGCTGTTTTTGTGTGTCAACTTGACACAGACTGGAATTATCACAAAGAAGGGAGTTTCAGTTGGGGAAGTGCCTCCATGAGATCCAGCTGTAGGGCATTTTCTCAAATGCCCCTTGTGGGTGGTACCATCCCTGGGCTGGAAGTCTTGGGTTCTATAAGAGAGCAGGCTGAGCAAGCCAGGAGAAGCAAGCCAGTAAGAAACATCTCTCCATGGCCTCTGCATCAGCTCCTGCTTCCTGACCTGCCTAAGTTCCAGTCCTGACTTCCTCTGGGGATCAACAGCAATGTGGAAGTAAGCTCAATAAACCCTTTCCTCCCCAACTTGCTTCTTGGTCATGATGTTTGTGCAGGAATAGAAACCCTGACTAAGACAAAACCCATCAGTATTTATACCAGTTTTATTCATAAATGTCAAAACATAGAAATAATCAAGATGTCCCATAGTAGCTGAGTGGATAAGCAGAATACAGTATAGATATATGCAGTGGAATGATGTATTTAGTGTTAAAGAATAAACAAGCTATCAATCTATGAAACAACAGAAAAAAACTAAGTTCACATTACCAAGTGAAAGGAGCCCATTTAAAAGAGTTAGAATCTCCATGATTCCAACTACATAGTATTTGGTAAAAGTCAAAACTGGAGAGACAACAGGAAGGTATATGTGGTCGCTGGGGTTAAGTAGTAAAAGATAGATGAGTTAAATAGCGAAATATAGGTAGCACACAGAGGATTCCTATGTCAAAGAAACCACTTTGTGTGATCATAGACAGCGAATAAGTATCCTTGTACATTTGTCAAGCCCTATGGTATGTGCTCCAAGGGGAGCTCTAATGTAAGCACAGGCTCCTGGTGCAGTGATGCATCATAGGTTCATTGGTTTTTTTTTTTTTTTTATTAGATATTTTCTTTATTTACATGTCAAATGATATCTCCTTTCCCAGTTTCCCCTCCAAAAAACAAAACAAAACAACAACAACAACAACAAAAACAAACCCCTGTTCCCTCCCTCCTCCCCCCGCCCCTGCTCACCACCCTACCCTCTCCTGCTTACTGGCCCTGGGATTCCCCTACACTGGGGTATAGAACCTTCACAGGGCCTTTCCTCCCTTTGATAACTGACTTGGCCATCCTCTACTATACACATGCTGCTAGAGTCATTGGTCCCACCATGTGTACTCTTTGGTTGGTGGTTTAGTCCCTGGGAGCTCTGAGGGTACTAGCTAGTTCATATTGTTGTTCATCCTAAGGGGTTGCAAACCCTTCGGCACCTTGGGTCCTTTCTCTAGCTCCTTCATTGGAGACTCTGTACTCAGTTCAATGGATGGCTATGAGCCTCTACTTCTGTATTAGTTAGGTACTGTCAGAGCCTCTCAGGAGACAGCTATATCAGGCTGGATTGTCCTTCCTTCAGTCTCTGCTCCATAGTTAGTCTCTGCAACTGGTTCATTGACTCTTCTCCAGCAATCTCCAGAAACATATGAGAAACTTCTGTATAAAACTGCCCTATATTTTTGTTTTGCTTCTTTTTATTGTGTGTGTGTATGTGTGTGTGTGTGTGTGTGTGTATGCACATGCATACACACCTACTATCCTAAAAATACAAGAAGTGTGGTTGGGAGCTGTAGAATACATTGAGGAATAGGAATGCATCTAAGAAAAAAGGAAGAGGCGATGGAAAATCCAAGAGACAGGAAAAATACTGAGATGAAGCCATTGCCAAAGCCATTGTTCTCCTCTGGGATCTTACCAATCTGCAACAAGAATCACAGAAACAAAGAGAAGATGGCATCAAAATCTCACTGGACTGGGAGGGGAAATGAGAATTAATAATGATTATAGCAGCTAGGACTAAAAGGACCCTGGTCACAGAAGAAAATTGCACGTGTGATTTGCCCCCCAAATTGCTTTCTGACTTCTAAACTGTGCAGTCATGCAGGTCTATGAAGAAAAATCAACCAGAAAGCAGCCACTAAGCAGGAAAAAAAAACCCGCTAAGCAGAGATTTAAGTAATCTTTAGTTGGTAGAGAATTAAAAACTCCAGCCCAGAGCCCACCAGAGAAGAGAAGTAAGCTTTCTCCTAAGTGAAAGCTCAGGATTTGTTTTTTATTGTTTGGGAATCTCATACTTCCACGCAATGTGTCTTTATCAAATCCACCCTCTTTGTCTTTCCTTTACTCCCCCTTTCTCCCAGTTTCATGCTCCCTTATCCCCTGTTTAACCTACAGAGTCCCTTTGATGCTACCTGTGTATGCATACATGTAGGACCACTTACTGTAGTATGGGCACCCTCTCAGGAGCTACGTCCCTGAAGAAAACTGACTCTCTCTCACTAGTCATTCCCTCATACAGAATTGGAGTGTCATGAGGTCCTCTCCAACCCATAACAGAATGTTGGCTGGCTTGATTTTGAGAAGATGTCCTACATTCTATCACAGCCAGGCTAAGTTCATGTGTGCAGTACCCCTGGTTCACTGTAGATGGCCACTACTTCTGGCCCTTACAAACTTTCTGCCCCTTTCAATGATGATCAGAAAATATTAGAGGGAGGGAATGTGATACAGACATCCCATTTAGAACTGGACATCCCTTACTCCCTAATTCTCCACATAGTAACCAATTGTAGGTTGCTCTTATAACTGACATCTATTGTTTAACAAAGATTTTTTGATAAATTCAGATCCTGAGCTGAAAACATCTACAGGCTAGTCTCAAAAGTAAGGCAATGCCTAAAGGACATATGTGAACATAGCCAGAAATATAGGCTTAAAGGAATAAAGAGAATTCTTCTAATAGCTTATATAACTTCTAGAAAACAAGTAAGAAATGTCATCAGAATCTCTAAATTTTTGTAAACACATTTGGTTGTACTTAATAAAAAGATGTAGGTCATGCCAAGATAAAGCTCAATTAATAAAAAATGAAATAAAAATAGATAAAAGAAAGTTAGTCAAAAATGATCAGACAATTGGATCTTCAGATGAACTTTAAAGAAACTAGGATTGATGAATTCAACAAAGTATATAATAGTAAAGAGATTATAGGTGCCTTTAAAAATTCTATTTAAGAACAAAAAGGCAGGCAGCTCTCTTAAGTTCAAGGCCAACCTGGTCTACAGAGTGAGTTCCAGGGAAGCCAGAGCTACACAGAGAAACCCTGTCTTGGAGCAGACCTTGTGCACAAACTCCGCAGCCAGTCCCACAACACCCAGAGGAAGCTCCACTCCCAGGCGCTCTAACATACCCAGGATTAGAGGTGAGGAGGTTACAACATCTACCTCAACACCTGGAATAACTGGGACCAGCAGGACACAGGAACACAGGAACTCCACCAGCCCAGTGACATGGGTTTTTCCAGTCTGTCTGAGCCTGTGCCCTGAGCAGATCTTGGGCGCAAACTCCACAATCAGTTTCACAACACCCAGAGGAAGCTCCACTCCCAGGTGCTCTAACAAGTCCAGCACCACAGGATCTCAGAATCACAGGATCACAGAGACAGCTTGACTCTAAGGAGTTCTGACACAACCAGAATCACAGGAAGGACAGGCTCCAGTCAGATTTAGCCAGGGCAGGTAGCACTAGAGATAACCAGATGATGGGGGGCAAGCATAAGAAAATAAGCAACACAAACCAAGGTTACTTGGTGTCTTAGTCAAGGTTTCTATTCCTGCACAACATCATGACCAAGAAGCAAGTTGGGGAGGAAAGGGTTTATTCAGCTTAAACTTCCACATGGCTGTTCATCACCAGAGGAAGTCAGGACTGGAACTCAGGCAGGTCAGGAAGCAGGAGCTGATGCAGAGACCATGGAGAGATGTTTCTTGCTGGCTTGCTTCTCCTGGCTTGCTCAGCCTGCTCTCTTATAGAGCCCAAGACCTCCAGCCCAGGGATTGCACCATCCACAAGGGGCCCTACCCCCTTGGTCACTAATTGAGAAAATGCCCTACAGCAGGACCCCATGGAGGCACTTCCCCAACTGAAGCTTCCTTCTGTAATAACTCCAGCCTGTGTCAAGTTGACACACAAAACCAGCCAGTACAATTGACCCCTTGTCAAACTGACACACAAACACATCACTATAAAGCCTCAACCCTTATGTTCTTATTCATCCCCAAGATCTAAAGTCCCACAGTCTTTACATAAAAAATTTAAAGTCTCTTAACTGTGGGCTCCATTAAAATTTGTTCTTCCTTCAAGAGGGAAAAATTTCAGGGCACAGTCACAATCAAAAGCAAAACCAATGTCTGGGATCCAACTCACGATCTTCTGGGCTCCTCTAAGGGCTTAGCTGGTCACTTCTCCAGCCCTTTGCAGCTCACAGCTTGTCTTCTGGGCTCCAGACACCTGTACTCCACTGCTGCTGTCCTTGGTGGTCATTCATGGTACTGTCATCACTAAAATAATGTCTTCCACTGTAACTAGGCTTCACCAATAGCCTCTCATAGGCTTTCTTCATGGTGCTAAGCCTCAACTCCTTTGCATGATCCCTTCAGTCCTGGGCCATCAATTGCAAACCAATGCTACCCCTTCACCAATGGCCTTCCATGGCCTCTCACTGTGTCAAGCTTCAGCTGTTCTTCATGACCCCTTCATGCCTTCAAAACCAGTACCACCTGGGTGACTCTTACACATTACCAAGTCCTGCTGCAGCACAAGGTACAACCTTGGCTATCTCTGGAACACAGTCTCTTTGCTCTCAAAAAATCACTTCCCAGAAGATGTCACCTCAATGATGCTGGTCTCTTCTTAATCACCGCTAATTTCTTAGCTCCAGCTAACCAGCATCACCAGTAATGCAAAATTTTAACTTTAGTAGTTCTGGTATCTTGTTAATCACAGCTAATACTTCAGCTCCAGCTAACCAGAACCACAGAATCTTCACATTCAAAACAACATGGCCCTGATAAGAGTCTTTAATCTTCCCTCTGAAATTTCACAAGCCAGGCCTCCATCTTCTGCACTGTTCTCAACATGATCTTCCAAGCTCCTACATAATATCCCACAGAGTTCTTAACAATCAGTGGCTCTTCTAGCTCAAAGTTCCAAAGTCCTTCTACAATCCTCCCCAAAACATGGTCAGATTGTCACAGGAATACCCCACTATGCTGGTACCAATTTGTCTTAGTC
>NW_022196905.1:36177472-36185673 GCF_008632895.1 Mastomys coucha | reverse complement strand
AAGAGAGAATCTCAGAGGCAGAAGACACCATAGAAAATATTGACACAACAGTCAAAGAAAAAGCAAAACACAAAAAGCTCCTAACCCAAGACATCCAGGAAATCCAGGATGCAATGAGAAGACCAAACCTAAGGATAATAGGTATAGAAGAGAGTGAAGACTACCAATGTAATGGGCCAATAAATATCTTCAACAAAATTATAGAAGAAAACTTCCCTAACCTAAAAAAAGAGATATCCATGTACATACAAGAAGCCTACAGAACTCCAAATAGACTTGACCAGAAAAGAAATTCCTCCTATCACATAATAATCAAAACACCAAATGCACTAAACAAAGAAAGAATTTTAAAAGTAGTAAGGGAAAAAGGTCAAGTAACATATAAATACAGGCCTAACAGAATTACACCATACTTCTCAACCAAGACTATGAAAACTAGAAGATTCTGATTTGATATCATACAGACCCTAAGAGAACATAAATGCCATTCCAGGTTATTATACCCAGCAAAACTCTCAATTACCATAGATGGTGAAAACTAGATATTCCATGACAAAACTAAATTTACACAATATCTTTCCACAAATCCAGCCCTACAAAGGAACATAGATGGAAAACACCAACATAAGGAGCAAAACTACACCCTAGAAGAAGCAAGAAAGTAATCTTTCAACAAACCCACACAAACCTAATTCCACCTCTTACAACAAAAACAACAGGAAGTAACAATTACTTTTTCTTAATATCTTAATATGAAAATTAATATTACCAACATATCCTAATTGATTGAAATCCAAAAATATGAGGAATTAGAAATTTATTGACAGTCATCCAGTGGTCTCTCTAATTTTGTAATTGGAGAAATAGGTCCAATATTTTACATCCATATACACTTTCTGCTTGTTTGTACCTGACAGTGTCTTGCTGTATACCACATAATGTT
The DNA here is from genome assembly GCF_008632895.1 of Mastomys coucha. Lineage (NCBI taxonomy): Eukaryota > Metazoa > Chordata > Mammalia > Rodentia > Muridae > Mastomys > Mastomys coucha. Next base: position 36,184,730 of record NW_022196905.1, on the reverse strand, counting down.
CTTGAAATCATGCTTCTCCTATCTCAGCCTCTCTATTACTAGTATTGTTTATTTCATATTTTTACACTATACTTCTCTTTTCAGAACAGCTTACATATTTCAAAAGTAGTCATATACCCAAAAGAAACATAGACACTTAAATTGTGAGGGGGCTTGTAAGAGAACAACAAGTCAAACTGAATGCTTTGCTTGATGTTTGTATCTCTTGTATCAAGTTTGAAGAAGAGGACTTTATAAGTTACTTTCTCTGAGATGAATGCTTTTCAAAATTATCACAGCCAATGAACCAGATTCTTACCCTTACCTAATGTCTGTGCCACCCTCCAAGCAGAACCATTGTTCACTGAAACAGTTGGTGAATGACTTTATGGATAGACAATCTTAATACACACACCATTTCTTAAATGAATGTAACCTGTTCTCTGTGGGCTGAGAATAAAGACACTCACTCAAGTCAAATAACTTTGGCCATAGCAGGAAATCTGTATCCAAAAATCATGCTTACAGTTCATTCCTTGGTGCAGCATAATTGTCAACTCTCAGCTTAGCTACTATGGAGGTAGCTAAGAATCCTTTGGTGATATGAGGGTCATTGAAGTACAGCCTTATTACAATGAACTCCAATGTCTAAAAATTCTTCTTATTTTGGGCTTGTACCACAGGAAGAGCCGAGATTTTAAGCTCTACTAAATACAAAACAAACAAAAATACTTTATATATTTATGTTCATTTAAAAAATGCTGATAGTGTTGTATTATTTTAAAATATACAGTTAATGTTTGGAGTTATTTAAAATTTATATTGAGAAAAACGTATGTATTTTCAATATTTCTGTAGAAAAGCATCTACATAAGACTGTTAACTTGATTGTTGCTTTATATCAAACAACTTTCATAATACTCATTTTTATTGTAATAATATTTTATAATTTTTAAAGAATGTGACAAAAAAGATATTGTAGGTATTAAGGGGGTCTCTGGGAGGAGTTGGGGTACAAAAGGGAAACAAGAATGTGATTTGATTCTATTTACTTAAAATATGCTTTTAAATGTTAACAAATTCAGATAAATTGAAATCATGTATCTTTTCTCATCACAATGCAATAAAACTTAAATCAATTTTTAAAAAAAAAACGCCAGATGAAAATTCTATGACTAAAATTAAAAACTGAGGAAAATTAAAGAAATCAAAAACAATTAGTAAATAGGAACAAAAATAATCTTTTAATAATATATACTGTGTTTAGTTACAAAATAAGGAAATGAATATAGAAAAACAAGTGAAAGGCATCTGGAATATGGAAGACTTGTCTATGTATTAAGTCATATGTATAACTTATGTTGCAGAACAAAGAAGAACACTGATCAGAATATTAAAGGAGCTTGACTCAGGGTCTTCCCAAGCCTAAGAAAGGCAAGCCACACATTCAAGACTGTCCTACAATATGAACAACATAAATACAAGAAAATTTAAAAATTAAAAAGACAACATCAATGAACATCCTTTAAAAAATATTACTTCACCAAAATCAAAAATGCAGAAGTAGAAAAAGTAGAAAGAGATCTGCTCTGAGTCCTTAGTAGCAATTTATAAAAGCCAAAAACAGGATAGTGGGATTTTATACATTAAACAAAGATTAAGTTAGAATGCTTTGCTTAGTAAAATAAAATTATCTTTCAAAATGAAAACAGACCAAACATTAATATGGTTTTAGAAAAAAACTTAAAAAGTAAAGAACTTGTCACCATGAGACCTACGAAGAAACACTATAATCACAACTGGGAATTCTTCAAGCAAAGAAAAAACCAGGATCTTAGGATCCTAGGATTCCAGGAGCTTGGGTCACACCAGGATCTCAGGGTCTCAGAGGCAGCTCGATACCCAGGAACTCTGACACACCTAGAATCTCAAGATCTCAGGATTCCGGAATCACAGAATCACAGAGACAGCTGGACTCTGAAGAGTTCTGACTCAACCAGGATTACAGGAAGGACAGGCTCCAGTCAGATATAGTGAGGGCAGGGAGCACTAGAAATAATCAGATGGCGGGAGACAAGCTTGAGAATATAAGCAACAGAAGCCAAGGTTACTTGGCATCATCAGAATCCAATTCTCCCACCATAGCAAGTCCTATATACAATATTACACCAGAAAAGCAAGATTCCGATCTAAAGTCACTTCTCATGACTATGATGGAGGACTTTAAGAAGGACATAAATAACTCCCTTTAAAAAATACAGGTGAACACAGATAAACAGGTAGAAGACCTTAAAGAGGAAACATAAAAATCCCTTAAATCGTATCCCAAACAATAATAGTGAGAGACTACAACACCCCACTCTCAGCAATGGACAAATCATGGAATCAGAAACTAAACAGACACAGTGAAACTCACAGAAGTTATGGACCAAATGGATCTAACAGATACTTATAGAACATTTCATTCTAAAGCAAAAGAATATACTTTCTTCTCAGCATCTCATGGTACCTTCTCCAAAATTGACCATATAATTGGCCACAAAACAAGTCTCAACAGATACAAAAAGATTGAAATAATCCCATGCACCATATCAGATCACCATGGACTAAGGCTGGTCTTAAATTCCAACAAAAACAATGGAAAACACACATACACATGGAAATTGAACAATGCTCTACTCAAAGATAACTTTGTCAAGGAAGAAATAAAGAACGAAATTAAAGATTTTTTAGAATTTAATGAAAATGAAGACACATAATACCAAAACTTATGGGACACAATGAAAGCAGTGGTAAGAGGAAAACTAATAGTTCTAAGTGCTTCCAAAAAGAAACTGGGGAGAGCTTACCCTAGCAACTTGATAGCACACCAGAAAGCTCTAGAAGAAAAGCAAATACTCAAAAGAATATACAGCAGGAAATAATCAAACTCAGGGCTCAAATCAACCAAGTAGAAACAAAAAGAACTATAGAAAGAATCAATAAAACTAAGATCTGGTTCTTTGAGAAAATCAACAGATAGATAAACCCTTAGCCATACTAACCAGAGGGCACAGAGACAGTATCCAAATTAATAAAATCAGAAATGAAAAAGGAGACATAACAATGGATACAATGGAAATTCAAAAAATCATCAAATTCTACTACAAAAGTTTATACTCAAGTAAATGGGACAATCTGGTTGAAAAAAATAATTTTCTAGACACATACAAGGTACCAAAGTTAAAATAGGATCACATAAACCATCTTAAACAGTCCCATATCCCCTAAAGAAATAGAAGCAGTCATTAAAAGTCTCCCAACCAAGAAAAGCCCAGGACCAGATGGCTTCAGTGGAGAATTCTATCAGACCTTTAAAGAAGACCTAATACCAATACTCTTCAAACAATTCCACAAAATACAAACAGAAGGTACATTACTCAATTCATTCTATGAAGTCACAGTTACTCTTGTACTTAAACCACACAAAGACCAAATGAAGAAAGAGAACTTCAGAACAATCTCCCTTATAAACATTGATCCAAAAATACTCAATGAAATTCTTGCCAACCGAATCCAAGAACACATCAAAATGATCATTCATCATATCAAGCAGGCTTCATCCCAAGTTTTCAGGGATGGTTCAATATACAGAAATCTATCAACATAATGCATTATATAAACAAATGCAAAAAAAAAAAAAACACATGACCATTTCATTAGATGCTGAAAAAGCATTTGACAAATTCAGCATCCTTTCATGTTAAAAGTCTTGGAAAGATCAGGAATTGAAGACCCATACCTAAAAACAGTAAAAGCAATATACAGCAAACCACTAGCCAACATCAAACTGAATGGAGAGAAACTTGAAGCAATCCCACTAAAATCAGGGACTAGGCAAGGCTGCCCACTCTCTACCTATCTATTCAAACTAGTACTTGAAGTTTAGCTAGGGCAATTAGACGACAAAAGAAGGTCAAAGGAATACAAATTGGAAAGGAAGAAGTCAAATTATCACTACTTGCAGATGATATGATAGTATACTTAAGTGGCCCCAAAAACTCCACCAGAGAACTCCTAAAGCTGATAAACAACTTCAGCAAAGTGGCTGGATATAACATTAAATCAAATAAGTCAGTAGCCTTCCTATATTCAAAGGATAAACAGGCTGAGAAAGAAATTAGGGAAACAAACACTCCTCACAACAGTCACAAATAATACTACATACTTTGGTGTGACTCAAACAAATCAAATGAAAGGTCTATATGATACGAACTTCAAGTCTCTGAAGAAATAAATCAAAGAAGATCTCAGAAGATGGAAGGCAGGCAGGAAGATCAATGGAGTAGAATTAAAGACCCAGAAATGAACCCATACACATATGGTAACTTGATCTTTGATAAAGGAGCTAAAACCATCCTATGGAAGTAAGACAGCATTTTTAACAAATGGTGCTGGTTTAACTGGCGGTTAGCATGTAGAAGCATGCAAATCAACTCATTCTTATCTCCTTGTACAAAGCTCAAGTCCAAGTGGATCAAGGACCTCCACATAAAACCAGATACACTGAAACTTACAGAGGCGAAAGTGGGGAAGAGCCTCGAACATATGGACACAAGGGAAAAAATCCTAAACAAAACACCAATGGCTTGTGCTCTAAGATCAAGAATTGACTAATGGGACCTCATAAAATTCCAAAGCTTCTGTAAGGCAGAGGACACTGTTAATAAGACAAAAAGGCAACCAAGAGATTGGGAAAAGATCTTTACCAATCCTACATCCAATAGAGGACTAATATCTAACAGAGGACAAAGTACTCAAGAAGTTACACACCAGAGAACCAAATTACCCTATTAAAAAGTTGCATACAGAGCTAAACAAAGAATTTTCAACTGAGAAATATAGAATGGCCAACAAGAACCTAAAGAAATGTTCAACATGCTTAGTCATCAAGGAAATGCAAATTAAAACAATACTGAAATTCCACCTCACACTAGTCAGAATGGCTAAAATCAAAACTCAGGTGACAGCAGATGCTGGCAAGGATGTAGAGAACGAGGAACATTCTTCCATTGCTGGTGGGAATGCTCTGGAAATCAATTTGGTGGTTCCTCAGAAAACTGGAAATAGTTCTACCTGAGGACCTATCAATACCACTCCTGGGCACATACTCAGAAGATGTTCCAACATGTAATAAGGACACATGCTCTACTATGTTCATAGCAGCCTTATTTATAATAGCCAGGAACTGGAAAGAACACAGATGTGCTTCAACAGAGGAATGAATACAGAAAATATGGTACATTTACACAATGGAGTACTACTCAGCTATTAAAAATGATGAATTTCGCCTTCCGGTCTCTCTGGGCTGGTGTCCTGAGCGGACCTTGGGTGCAAGCTCTGCAGCCAGTCCCACAACACCCAGAGGAAGCCCCATTCCCAGGCGCTCTGACACTCTCAGGATCAGAGGTGAGGAGGACCCAACATCTGTCCCAACACCAGGAGTAATTGGGACCTGTGGGACCAGGCACACAGGAACTCCTCCAGCAGAGTGGCTCGGGTTCCTTCTGGTCTCTCTGGGCTGGTGTCCTGAGCAGACCTTGGGCCCAGGCTCCACAACACCCAGAGGAAGCTGCAGCACTCCCAGGTGCTCTAACAAGACCAGAGTCACAGGATCCCAGAATCAGAGGGTCACAGAGACTGTCTGACTCTGAGGAGTTCTGATACAACCAGGATCACAGGAAGGACTAACTCCAGTCAGGTTTAGCAAAGGCAGGTAGCACTAGAGATAACCAGATGGCAGGGGGCAAGCGTAAGAAAATAAACAACACAAACCAAGGTCACTTGCCATCATCAGAACCCAATTCTCCCACCATAGTAAGTCCTGGATACACCATCACACCGGAAATGCAAGATTCAGATATAAAATCACTTATCATGATGATGATACAGGACCTTAAGAAAGACATAAATAGCACCCTCAAAGAAATACAGGAGAACACAGGTAAAGAGCTAGAAGCTCTTAAAGAGGAAACTCAAAAACCCCTTAAAGAACTACAGGAAAACACAATCAAACAGGTGAAGGAAATGAGAAAAACATCCAGATTCTAAAAATGGAAATACAAACAATAAAGAAATCAGAAAGAGAGACAACCCTGGAGATAGAAAACCTAGGAAAGAAATCAGGAGTCATAGATGCAAATATCACCAACAGAATACAAGCGATAGAAGAGAGAATCTCAGGGGCAGAAGGGACCATAGAAAACATTGATATAACAGTCAAAGAAAATGCTAAAAGCCAAAAGCTCCTAATCCAGAACATCCAGGAAATCCAGGTCAAAATGAGAAGACCAAACCTAAGGATAATAGGTATAGAAGAGAGTGAAGACTCCCAACTTAAAGGACCAGTAAATATCTTTAACAAAATTATAGAAGAAAACTTCCCTAACCTAAAAAAAGAGATGCCTGTGAACATACAAGAAGCCTACAGAACTCCAAATAGACTGGACCAGAAAAGAAATTCCTCTCATCACATAATAATCAAAACACCAAATACACTAAGCAAAGTAAGAATTAAAAGCCGTAAGGGAACAAGGTCAAGTAACATATAAAGGCAGGCCTATCAGAATTACACCAGACTTCTCACCAGAGACTATGAAAGCTAGAAGATCCTGGACAGATGTAATACAGACCCTACAAGAACACAAATGCCAGCCCAGGCTACTATACTCAGCAAAACTCTCAATTATCATAGATGGAGAAAACAAGATATTCCATGACAAAACAAAATTTACACAATATCTTGCCACAAATCCAGTCCTACAAAGGATAATAGATGGAAAACACCAACATAAGGAGCAAAACTACACCCTAGAAGCAGCAAGAAAGTAATCTTTCAACAAATCCACACAAACCTAATTCCACCTCTTACAACAAAAACAACAGGAAGTGACAATTACCTTTTTTAAATATCTTAATATGAAAATTAATATTACCAATATATCCTAAGCAATTGAAATCCAAAACTATGAGGAATTAGAAATTTGTTGATTGTCATCCAATGGTCTCTCTAATCTAGTTATTGGAGAAATAGGTCCAATATTGTACAATCTATATACACTTTCAGCTTGTTTGTGACAGTGTCTTGCTGTCTACGACATAAGGGTCTTGAAATCTTTCTTCTCTACCTCAACCTCTCTATTAGTAGTATTGTTTTTTTTTTTCATGTTTTTCACTATACTATGGTTTTCAGAACAGCTTATATATTTCAAACATATTTATATACCCAAGGGAGACATAG
>NW_022196905.1:36161936-36176803 GCF_008632895.1 Mastomys coucha | reverse complement strand
ATTGATTGTTGTTTTATATCAAACAACTTTTATAATACTCATTTTTATTGTTGTAATATTTTATAAATCTTAAGGAATATGACAAAAAAAGATATTGCAGGTATTGAAGAGGGGGTCTCTGGGAGGAGTTGGGGTACAAAAGGGAAACAAGAATGTGATTTAATTCATTTTACTTAAAATATGTTTTTAAATGTTAACAAATTCAGAAAAATTGAAATCATGTAACTTTTCTCATCATAATGCAATAAAAGTTAAAAAAATAAAAAAATAAAAATGATGAATTTATGAAATTCTTAGGCAAATGGATAGAACTAGAAAATATCATCCTGAGTGAGGTAACCCAATCACAAAAGAACATACATGGTATGCACTCACTGATAAGCTGATATTAGCCCAAAAGCTCCAAATAACCAGGATACAATTCACAGACCACATGAAGCTCAATAAGAAGGAAGACCAATGGAGATATTCCTATCTCCTTCCCTGTTTAAGCCTTTTATTCTATTTTCCCCTTTATCTTTTTATATCATTTTATTTTGCACTAGAAGATTATTAATGCAGAGACCTACAACTGGACACTATTCAGAGAATGAGAGACAGTGGAGCAATTGACCCTAAGTAGGATGTTTTTATCAAAGCCCTCTCCATGATGATCAGCAATTTTCACAGAAGAGAGAGCAGAAAGATTGTAAGAACCAGAGATGATGGATGACTCAAAAAAAAAAGTGTTTTCCAGATACAATAGGGCTGATAAATATTCAGAACTCAAAGAGACTATGACAACTTGCACAACATTTGCACAAGTTCAAACCAGACAAAATCCTAGCACTGAGAAGGGGGAGTAGACAAATTCCCACCTCTAACCAAGAAATTATTTGCAATTAATAGCTGTTGGGAAAGGGAAAGTCAGTTTCCTACAATAGAGTGAGACTGAGTATATCAATCACACTCCAGAACAGGCCCCATACCCAAAAGTAGTTGGCCATTGCAAAATGGACTCGTGTGTGTGTGTGTGTGTGTGTGTGTGTGTGTGTGTGTGTGTGTCCTTAGATTTAGTATTTTTGTCTTATTTGGATTTTTTGTTTGTTTTAATTTTCTGTTTTTACAAAGAAATAGAGATTTCATAAAGTTTGATAGATAGAAAGGTACAGGGACCTGGGGGAAGTTGGGGAGGGAAAGAATATGTTTCAATTATATGAAAACATCTAAATGGAATATAATAATAATTGAAATTTGACCTTTGAGCCTTACTGACCTGTCACTAGATATAGGGAATAAGTAGAATCAAGGTGTCCACATTATATAAAGAAGGAGCATACACTCAAAATTCCAGAAATTTCTCAATATCAAAATGCTATAACTTAATGCCCAACATTAATGAGTTCACTCAGAATTTTCTTTTCTCTGCTGTCTCTGAATGTTTCTTATGAACTTTATTTTAGCCCACTTGATTTCCCTCCAAAGGCCTAGGTATTTTCCCCTCAAGAGTAAAATATATTCTGCCATATTACTTTCAATTACCATTTAATAATTTATGGAATTACTCAGCATCATACCTGCAGTATTTCAGTCAGGCCTCATTACATTGTAATGAGGTTTGATTTAACATAGCCATTATAAATGCTGCTAAAGGTTAATAGAGAAAAAACCTTCCATTCCAATGCCTTTCATTTCAAGCATTTAGGAATGAAGTAAGCATCTGCCCCTAGGCATGAGATTCCTATTCTCCTGTAAGCAACAGAGTATGATTGTGGCCCTTGCACATGTTCAGATCAACATGAGGGACAATGATCTGAAATCTAACCTTCAGGAGACACGAGGAGTTTTCCAAGTATTGTGGCACATGCCTTCTCGGACAGAATAACTCTTCATTCAGGGCCTTCAGAATACTAAATTTTTGAGCTGCACCTGAAGTGGAAATTTCTGGTTTCTTTGAAGACTCAGTTGTGTCATGTGATGGTTTTCTAGAAACTGTCTTATGAAAGGACGGTTTTGCTGAAGCAGACACGTGGGAGGATGTTTTGCTGAGAACAGAAACGGGCTGTTTTTCTGGAAGCTGCCTGGAAAGTGGGTGTGTGATGCTCTGCTAGAGCAGATGCTTGAGAGAACATGTGATGTTTGAAAAGTGTAGAACTATAACCCAATAAGCAGTGGACAACACTGGGTGGTACTGGTTCAACTTGCCATTCTTTCCTGGTCTTATTTAGACTACGCTGACACTGATCTTCACTGAAGAAAAGGTGTGGCACTGATTCACCTTGCCACTCTTTGCTGACCATCATTTGTTATGACTTCATTGAGAGAAACTTACCAAAGAACTTCTGGTGGTGTTTCAGTGGCTTATTGCCATTTTCACAGGCTCAATCCAATTGGCAGAGCCTCTCAGTTTCTTCTAGATCAAACTGTAATTGCTGATTTATAAATGGTGTTTCAAGTAATATTCAATAGAAGATCCTCCTTACTCATCATATCCTGTCCCTCTACCTCTTGACTATAGATGTGAACCTCCATTCCAATATATATGTTCCTATCTTGATATTTAACTGTCACCAGAGATACAAAACAATGAGGCCACCAAGTCTTGTACTTGGTTGGACCTCTAGAAGCAAACTATACCTCTCTTTAATTCATATGGAACCTGTATCAAATGTTTGTTCCAGTGACCCAAAGATGATTATTAATTATAGTGGAGGTAATGAGTCCAGCTTACTGGTGTCCAAGATTAAATTATTCCCTTTTTCCAACACTGACATGCTATTCATCTCCAAATTTCTTTGCCCATGGTGGCTGTTAGAGAACACAAGGATGGTTAGTAGTCTTGCAGTCATGTTGTACAAAGCTAGGATGCTTGGCTCAGTGAGAAAATGCAGTCTGTCTTTAAATATCAGTGTTTTGATATTTGACCAGAACTGAAAACATGGAACAAAATTACATGATCTCAGATTTCATCTCATTGGGAGGGGGGAAAAGCTTTCCAACAGTAAATAGAATATATCACATGCCTACTAAATTATGGCAATAGGTAAATTCTAAGTTCTTTTCTTTTGCCCAGAGCTTTCCCATGACCTATCTAGTTCCTGCCTTTTACACTAGTTCAACACATTCTACTATTGTCTGGCATCTGATGTTCATCAAAGACTTAAAAGCTTGTAGTTTGGCACATAAAAATCCATTTATACTCTCAGTGCCCTCTGTTCTCATTGGACTCTGCTGTTGTTATCCAAAGACTCAGCCCATGCAGTACTCCCAGGTGTACCCATCACATTCGTTTCCATCATTGTCATGCTGCATGGCTACAAACAAACTTCTGACACTGACTATTGCTGAAATTATATTAGTAATGCAGCCATGAATTCAAACTGCAGCTATGGTTACCTACACAAGACTTGTACAAGATCAATCCAGCCATTATCCTGGCAATGGAGTCCCAAGCTCAGACAGAAGGTATCTTTTTATGTTAAGTCTCACTGCTATAACTATCACAACTGAAACCAGAAAATAAACTCTCAAAGCTGTCATTTAGTCTGATTCTATATGTTATGATGGCTTACACTAAATTAATCTTTAAAATGTCTCCAGTAGTAATTTTCCATAATGCAATGATCCATTTCTGGAACTCAGAATCACCTCAAATCTCATTTAAATTCTACACAGTGTGTGCTGGTTGATGTTAGTTCTCAGCTTGACAAGATCTGGAATCAATTTTGAGGAATTTTCTTGAGCAGATTATTTGGAAATGCAGACGGGCATTTCTCCAGGAATCCTCTAGGCTTTACATGTGTGTGATACCCTCTAATGACACTAGGTTATAAGGGAGGTAGAAAAAGAAAGTTTCTTGCATGTGCCTGCTTGACTTCATTCTCACCTGCAAATTCATCTACATTTTGCCTGCTGCTTCTACGTGCCTTCACAGATATTAAGACAGACCTTTGGAATTCCAGGGTAGACTGAAGACAGGCATTTCTCCAGGAATCCTCTAGGCCTTTGTGCCAGACTTCAACTGCTGATGACCCAGGATTATGAACTGAGGAAATAACACTTTCAGCCTATAAGACAGCCATTGTTGGGCTATTTAGACTACATGATATAAATCAATCGAATAAGTCCTCTTTGATACATATTCATTCCATCAGTTCCCTTCCTCTACAGTACCCTGGCTAACCACAAACCATAATAATCCAAACCTCAATTTACATGGCTCCGTCTACTGCAAAGTGAATCCAGTGAGAGCCAAGAGGTAGGGACTCTAATCAAAGCTATTTTAAAAAAAACTCAAAGGTTTTCATATATTGATTATATAACTTTACTAATAATATATAATGTCATAATAAGAAGATATTATTCTGTATACTAAAAAGTTACATTTCAGCTGGGAGGTAGTGGTGCATACCTTTATCCCAGAACTCAGGAGTCAGAGTCTGGACTCCTGACTTCCAGGCCAGTCTGGTTCACAGAGTGAGTTCCAGGATGGCCAGCGCTATACAGAGAAACCACGTCTTGAAACATACATACATACATGTTGTGGGAAATATTAAAAAACGAACCAGCATGTTCCTGTAATTGTGCCACCTACTCTCTGCCCCAACAGCCTGGCCGACCATGGGCTGGCAAGCAATGCCGACCTGTTTCATCTCATGGAGGCTCTGATTCAGAACTCCACAATCTCTCCACCCAGCTCACTAGGTTCCCACTGGCAGGTCACTACCATGCCACCCCTGTGCTTCAAATCCCCCATGGCCTTTGTGGTGTACATCTGACAAGCCCATGCCTTCCCGCTGTACCTTTCTCTGTTGAACCCAAGTGAACTGCTTTTGAAGGAAAATGCCACAGACTTAGCTCAGAAACAATGGTAACTCAATTGCTGGGCACAACAACTAAAATCCAAATCTGTAAATGTTATTAAAGCTAAATCCTCTGGTGGCAAATCCTGGCGGATCTGCCACTGAAACCAGGACACACTCATAATTACATCTTGTCCTCACACTATCCCAGTCCAAAACACTATTCTCACACTACCCTGCTTCCCCTCTTCCTCTATCCAACCCAGAAGACCCGCCTACTCACCCAGTGATTGGCTTCTTTATTCAATAGAGGATTGGTTCACAAGAAGTCACCTGAGTATGACTCACTCCTTGACCGCAACCCCTCCCAGGAGAGCAGAATTAGCATCAACATACAAACAGCACCAGGCCCATCTACAACACATGCGTACGTACGTACATACATACATACATACATACATACATACATACAAACAAAAACAGATTTTTTTCCAGTCAGAACTAATTTTTCAAGCACATAGCTAATATTTGCCAAAAGTTTGTAACAAGTCCCAATTCTTTGGCCATACTGTAAAGACAATGTTTTTTTCTTCAACATTACATGAAATTATCACACTGTACCAAAATCTACCAAAGGCATATCTGGAATGAACAGGGAGTTCAGGTCTAGAGCATAAGAGATGAATATACAATAAGAGGTGGAGGATATTCCACAAGAACAGAAGGCCCTACTCTTGAAGGCATCTAGTCCCTGCAGCTTGGTATCATGATGGCAACCCTGTCAGTTTCAATTCCTTGAAGAGGCAACCCTTTAAGGTCCCAATTCCACCTTAGAATCTTAAGCTTCTCCTAGCTTCTGCCAAGATGAATGATCTATGCAAATCTTCATGTCACCCAGTCAGTTGGCCATAGTCTTCATACTTTTTATTCCACACAGTTTTTCCCACTCTTCAATATAGACTGAAAATTTATCCAAATATTTAAGTTTGCCTCCTGTTTAATCAGCAATTCTATCATTGCTGATTTTCTCTGCATATTTTATTATAATCACTCAAAAGGAATGAAGTCACTACTTCAAAATTTTGCTTACCGAAACAGTCTCTGTGAATGTCCAATTGCATTGCTCTCGAGTTCCACCTCAGACTCTACAAAATAAACCTTCAGTCTAGTTGTTTGCCACACACAGCAGCCACTCTCTTCTGTGCCCCACAAAAAAAAAAAAATGTTCCTTATTTCCACGTCCTTCACCATCTAGATTCCTGCCATTATTCTCTTCAAAGACTGAAGCTTTCTCTACAGCCCTTCTCTATTCCTTTGGAACCCTGGCCAAAATCACACTTAATACTCTGCTTATGAAAATAATGCATTTCACCCAGCATGCATGTTAAATCTCGTCTGGTCTCTACCGTTATGCAGATTCAAAGGGGCTTACCTATTCCTGGTACTAATGCTCTGTGACAGTTGCTTTCAGATGCTATAGCTATCTAGCAGAGACTTTAAAATTTGAAATTTGTTTTTCACAGTTTAGAGGGTAGAAAGATCCATATTAATAAGCCAGAATATTTTACATGCAGCTCTCAGGAGAAAGGCCTTAACTATGTAGCCTAGCAGCTTAGCCTGATCTTGAACTCTTGATCTTTCTGCCTTGGCTTCTCAAGTACTGAAATTACAGACATGATCTACCATGACCAGTTTACAGGTTATACATATATTGTATGTGTGTGTGTGTTATCATATATACATATGATGTCCATTAGATTAAAACACACATGAAGGATTGAGCGCTCTTTGGATACTCTTTAGGAATAACTGATTTTTGTGGCTGGAACATAAATAGGTAGATAATTAAATGACCTTGAATATTTTCTAGATCCATACACAGCAGCCAGTGTTTATTGAAATAACCCACTGTCATCAATAAAATTGAGGTTGGAGCATCTCTTGAATTTTACAGCTTCCCAGCAAATTCTGTTTTCCTGGAGAGTAACTCTAAATTTTTCAGCTTCCTTGAAATCTGGGTATACCAATGGATTATGGGTGAAAGTAGCATGTACTTTGTCAAGATCTGACCTATAAAAATATCCACAACAATCCATGTTCTTCTCTTTTCTTGGCAAGAAGCTAGCAATGACCATCAAGGCAACCTTGGAAACCATGCCTTCAATATGCTAAGCCACTGTCACCCCTAAATCCCTAAAATGTCCTATGGGGAAGAAATGTTTCCTTTACTCCCAGGCTCACACCCTCTGTTGACCTGGAATATCACTGTTGATGCTAAGTATGAAGGAAACAAATCTTCCTTGAATTTTAGCCACTATATTTTTACTCTTTAAATTTAGCCCACATAAAATAACATAAGCAATATGGTATTCTGCTACTGCAAAATATTACTATTCCTCCATATCATTATTTCAAACTCTGCTCTCTGGTGGTTTAATCTTTATGACATATGTCATCTTTAAAGTCAATCTGTTTATTTTAATAATATGGTGTTCCCAGTAATGCAAATGTCTCTGCTTTATCATCTATAATTTCTCTTAAACTATAGCTTTCATCAAATCAACTCTAAATCAAGGAAATTCAGTGGTTCTTAACATTAGTTCCACAAAGTTTGCTATTATGTTATATAAGGAAAAAAATTTAATCATACCCTATGGGAAAAGAGGCAATTTATGAAATAGTTTAATTCCTTTTTAAAGCTAAGTAAACCAAGGTGAAGAGAGGTGACTTAGCATGACTTGATTCAGGACAATAAAATAATACATCATTGGTACCCAGGCAGCCTTGAACAGAGCATTGCTGCACACAAGAGCATTAATGTCATTTTCAAAACATTCCACTTATAAATGCCAATATGTTTGATTAAAGGTTCCTACTCTTTCCTTATATAAGCCTTCCCAAGTACTGTATTCAAATGATTCTATGTAAAGCAGCATCTTCTGTTGGTCTCAAATTGGGGAACTTCTAATACTGCTGTAGCATCCATCACCTGGTCTTCATGCATCCCTTCCATTGGGGAACAGGTTTGGGAAGTTCCACTGCTAACTAAGGAGCTATTATCACTTGATAGCTGCTGGGAGAGTGAGTCAGTATTCTTCAGGAGTGATGCCCCTAAGAGGATTTTTACTCTACAGTGGATGGACTGTTGTGTAAGTCTCATGAACATATAGGCAGCACTAGGTGGATTCAGTGGGTTTTTAACAAAGAGCATATAAAAATGTGAAGGCAAATGGAAGAAGGAAATTAATGGAACTGAAGCAGAAGGAATACGGTGATTTGAATGCTCACATTCACAAAACACATTATATTCATGTATAAAATTCTTAACAGGAAGAAATAAAACAAAAATAATCTAACCCTCCTCATTCCCCTCTGCCATCAGCATCTTCATGCTCCCCACTGCTGCCAGTGTCTGTGTATTCTTGCTAATGCCTGGGATTTACTCATCCTCACATGCAAGTAGTATTTAAAGCTAGACTACCTATGTCATAATGGAATCTCATGCTGAAACTGCCATCTCACATCAACTTTTGTATTTCTGAATTCAAGGTTCATACATAATAGTACTGCCCAATGGTTACTTCATTATTCTCTACTTGGTTTTATATTTTCATTCACAGACTATCATGAGTTTAGAATTTTAGAAGGAGACATGTTTTCATCTTAGACACTGGGATAGAAAAATCAACATAACCAGGAAGCAGGTTCTATTTCTTGATGTTCTACCAAATGAACTTGGAGGAGTGCTTTAAAATCCATGGGTCTCTTCTACCATACAACTCTGCCATGGGAGTAATTACACTCACATCCATACAAGCACTAATTCAACAAAGACTTGTCAAGCCTCTCCTAAATGCTCCATATTACTCCAGCTACTAAGAACTCATTGATGACTTCTTTCTCCAGAAAGTTTCTACATGAAGACATTTGCTTTGAAAACTAATAAGTTCTGCCTTATCAATGTTGCTCAACCAGAAGGTATAGAGATATCTGTCAGACATATTGGAAGTGGTGAATATCATGGACTCCTATAGGCAGTAGAAGCACTGTTGCTTGAAGAATGCACCATCATTTTAGAAAGTTAGAGTGCTCCTTATAATTCCTTTACTCTGGATTGCTGGCCAATAAAATACAGTCACCACAGCCAATTGTTAAAGAGGAGATAAACTTTTGACTCTATATTAGTCAGCTGTGTATTAAAAACAAGAATAACAAAAACAAAAACAAAACAAAACAAAAAGCCATCAAGGGCAAGGGCATATGCCTATACAGAAAATATTTATTTCTCTGTAGGCTAGAAGTCCAAGATCGAGGTACTGATGTACTGAGCTTCTAATGAAAGTGCTCCTCCTGTCTTGTAGATAATCAACATCCTTTGTGCCTCACACACAAAAAGCTCTCTACTTCTTCGTGAATGATAGTCAAATCCTAGCATGTAGCCTCCACTTCCACATCCTCATCTAAACTTACCATTGCCTCTCAAATCTTCTACCACCAAGCATAAGAGCACTAGTGATTAGGGCTTCAACAAGTGAATTTGAAAAAACACAAACATTCAGTTTATAACTGATATTGATTAATAATTAATTTTAGTTTGTATTGGTTTATTTAGTATGGTTTTATACATAATAATTACAATCAAATGCAAATATTAATACCCATGAAGGCAGTATATATTCCACAGACAAGTTCTGATGAAGTTTGGACTGGAAAACATGGTTTGTCTGGAGCACACTTCGCAAAGTTAACTTGCTTATGGGAAGTTGCTGAGGAGGGGTACAGAGGGTGGGTGAGGAAGCCTGGAGAACACAATGCCAATGTGAGGAATCCTGGAGAACACAATGACAATGGCCTTTCCAAACAGCTGCTGGAATCAGACCATGCCCACATCATCAGTCATATAAGAAGCAGAGCATGGTAACAATGTTTTGTGAGAGTGGGCTCCTTCTTTCCTCTAAGCTCAGCCTAAGGGAAGCTCTCCTAGTTTACTGAGCCTTGGCTTTTTTCCCAGGGAAGGTGGTAAGCCACCACAAAGGTTTCTTGTGTTCTTTCTCCTTTATCATTGAAAGAGATAGGGAAAGAACACACTTAAGTAGTTCCCAACATCTTTTCCAAAACACAATATTAAGATTTAATCTGCTCTAGCATCTAGCAGAGCAAAGCTAGGTATCAGTCAGTCTGCATGTCAGAATGCCAGTGCTACATCAAAACAGGCCCCATTTCTGTCTTTGGTTCAGAAATTTCCTCTCAGAATTGTGTCTCCACATATCTAATTCTGCTATCCTAACTCACATAAAATGCAGTCTCACTTTGCTGTATTCTATGTTCCCATCTTCATGCCTAATCCCCATCCTAGATTATGATCCAGATTCTCTGTGCTAGTTAGTCTTATGTTAACTTAAAACAAGCTAGAGTTATCTAAAAGGAGAATACCTCAATAGAAAAAAAATGCCTCCATAAGAGCCAGCTGTAATGATTTTCTTAATTAGTGATTGACCTGGGAGGGACAAGTCCACTGTTGGTGGTACCAGCCTTGGGATGGTTGTACTGGGTTTTATAAGGAAGCAGACATCAAGCCATGAAGAACAAGCCATTAAGCACCACCCCTCCATGTTCTCTGCATCAGCTCCTGTCACCAGGTTTCTGCTCTGTTAGAATTTCTGTCCTGACTTCCTTCAATGATAAACAGCAATATGGAAGTGTAAACCAAAATAAACCCTTTCCCCCCAAGCTTTTCTTTTGGTCATGGTGTTTTGTTGAAGCAAAAGGAATCCTAAGACAGTTTCCATGAATTGTCATTCCCACCACCCTAGAAAACTGTGCTCTCCCTATTCCTAACTTCTCACATGCAAATTTTATCTCCCTGCTGTGTGCATCCCAGAGGAACTTATCTATAAAATGGAGATAACTCTAACAACCTTGCCTTCTCCAGCCTGTGGTTCAAAAGTCAAGGTTAGGATCTAGCAATGTAGTACATATGAGAGCATTATGACTTTCTAAAAGATGTCAAGCCAAACTGCCATGTTCAAGACCAATGACCCTTCTTCATCTGTTGAGCAACAGAGTCACCTGGGGGGCTTGAAAAAACCCACTTGTGAGTCTTTCACTGTCTGGGATGAGAATGACTATTCTTAATGACTTAACCCTTAACTGATGAGTTATGACCGCTGCAGGATCAAGAATCACATCCTGAAGATGTGTACCCTAGACTAACCTTGCCTTAACTAAAGTGCCTATTGTATAGCACCAAAGCCATCCCCTTTCTGAGTTGAGCAGAATGACCATACAAGCTACCCTCTACTCCCCTATCAGAGATTCCAGGAGCATAAGAAACACAGTCCTTGTCATAGTCTTGATTGGTGTGTGAGTGCTAAGCTGAGGAACCCTGATGAAGGCAGAGTATCAAGATGGAGGAACTGCACAGGTGACAGTATGACAGCCTCCAACTGAACAGGAAGAGGATGTGAATCATAGCAGGCAAATCTGAGAAACAATATTATGACAGGGCATTGGAAGCCTGTGGAGCTCAGCTCTGCCCCATGACAGGCTCTGTTATCCACCATAACAAAAGCATATCATGTGCTCCCTGTAACCCTCCAGGGAATGTGTCATCCCTGATCTCCTGACAAGCTAATGGGAATTTTTCCTTTCGGTCGTGAGGAGACCATGCTCCTTGATGTCATTCAGAGTGTGGCTGTTGCTGATAAGAGCATAATTTCCCTCAGAAAATGTACTGTTCCCTCCCTCTCATTCGCTGTGTGATTTTCTCTAATAGATGGTGGGGTGAATAACAATCTTCTATAATAATGCTTTAGTAGGTAGGCACAAACTAGTGAGTGAAGGTCCAAGTCCAGCTTCTAAATGTCTCAGTCATCCACCCACATGTGCTGCACTATGGCCCTTAGTGAGAAGCAAACATGGGGAGCCTTCGCATACCTTACTCTAGGAATCTAGTACTCTCTCCTCCAAAACCTCTGGGGCTACAACTCCACACCTGTAGATAACCTGATGGCAGTATCTGACTCCAGAATCTCAGTGGAAAAGAGGAAAGTACAGAACAAGCCATGCTTGCAGTTTCTGGATATTATGTCTTATAACCTCTCTTGAGGATGCTCCTACTCCCTCACTGCGTCACAGAACAGTCTGGGATTCTCAGATATGCAAGTGACTCATTTTCCATCCATCAGAGATGAGACTTAAATAAATAAAAAGGTACTTCGTGGGGCGGCTGGGCCTAATGATAAGCAATTATGGGAAGCCAAATGAAGGCAGTGCTTTGTGCGGGGCCTGTGAAATTGGTTAAGCAAAAAGAATAATAGCCCGTTTCAGTGATTCATCCCTTTGCTCATTTCAGAGGGAGCATTATCTCAGTTAAGTGATGCAATTAATATGAAAATGAGGGAATCATTGTTTAAGGAGATGAGGGGAGAGTTGGGAGGGGCCTAGATGCCACAGTGGGAAAGAATAAGGGCCACTGAGATGGAAATTTGCATAGGTCAGTGGCAATGTGACGCCTTTAGCACACATTCAAAGCTTAGCATTCATTGTAATACATCGTCATTAAATTCTCATTATAGTGACCTATGTCCAACACAATTCAATTTTTCAGAATATTAATGATAAAAAGTTAATTATACTAAGGTGAAAACCTTTTGTACTGAACCCTAAAACAAAACACAGAGAGGGCACTGTGAGGCCCTTCAGCAATCTGTAGGTTGGGCCAGAGAGGCTAAATTTGCTGTTTTATTAACCATAACATGACCTGTAGGGTATGATGTGTAGGCATGTGCATGTGTGTACTTTGCAGATCTTTCTTAACAAAGTCAAGATGACAAATAGGGTACTTCTCTCTATGTACTATTACCAATTGACACTCTTGAACACAGGACAGAAAAAGAGAACAGAAAAATTAAAAGAGTATGTGACAAAAGACCTGGGGGTGTTTCATCCCTTGGGCTGAAATTCTGATAGCATATATGTCACCAGCTTACCTAGTATCTGAACAAATCATTTCCTATCCACTGGACTCTGAGTAGAGAGGAAAGATGGAGAGAGGATGTATTTCATAGCAGAAAATTCCATCTAGCTTCTGTGTGTTCTTACTTTGCTCTGTGTCCTTGAACCAGTGGCTAAACCCCTTAGAATCTCGGCATCTTCAAAGATAACAGGCACAAGAAGCTGTAGTGAATATTCTACCTCAACTATAGCCAGAGGTTTTACACTAAGCTAAGGAATGATGGAGGCTTGTCATCCTCTTCATTGCCATGATGTCAGAACCTTACCTTACCCACACAGAAAGAACATCAGTTAGCCTCCCAAACTGGATTTCCCTTTTATCCTTCTTAAAATAAGAGGTAACATAGCTGCCAAGCATTAGATAGAGAGAAAAAAATTAGAGATCTCTATCATGCCCTCCCCTTGGAGTTCTGGAAACCCCATGGATGAGCAGGAGGAAGAATTATGGGAGCCAAAGGGGTAAAGGACACCAGGAAAGTACAACCCACAAAATCAACTGAGTAGGGCTTATAGAGGCTCACCAAGACTGAAATGGCAATCACAGTGTGTGCATGTGTCTGCATTAGGTCCTCTGCATATATGTTATGGTTGTATAGCTTGATGTTCTTGTTGGATTTCTAACCGTGGCAGTAGGGCTATTTCTGACTATTTCACCTGCTCTTGAGACATTTTTTCCTCCTAGAAGTTTGCCTCACCCAGCCCTGATATGAGGGGCTTGTGCCTAGTCTTATTGTAACTTGTTATGCTGTGTTCAGTTGATCTCTGGGAGTCTTGCTATTTTCTGAAGGAAAATGGAGGAACAGTGGATCTGCAGGATGGGAAGGACTGCTGGGAGAAAGAGAGAGAGCTGAAAGTATATTCATGATTTATTGTATAAGAGAGTAAATTAAAAATTAAAAATAAGAGGTCTAGATCTTCATGTCAGAAAGTAATGAAGATTCCTGTCTCTCTCTGCATTGTCCAACAGTGGAAAATCTTAAAATAAGGACTAGGAAGCCAAGAAAAGGCAACTAGGTCCCTTAGAAATGGAGTGAAGGTAGGCAGAGGAGAAATCCATCCCAGTAAACATGCTAAGGCAACCAGCCTTAGGAAGACATGATTGTACCTCAGCCTTCTCAGGTGGGACAGGGGCACAGTAGCACACAGAATAACGTGAGACTTGGATACTGAAAATAAAAGCAGCTGTGGGCCTGATTTTTATCTTTTTATAGTATAAACATACCTTCATTGTCACTTATATTGTATAAATACATCAGGAAATACTGCTTCTCTGGTAGATGCAGGAAAACTTAATTTGAGGTAAGTAAGCAAAGCACAGATTGATGCCTACCTGACAGAGAACTTTACCTGCCCCTGTGGTGGCAGCGGAGGATTTAACATGGCTGACAGACCATTCTCTCTACACATTCAGTTTTATAAGGTAGACTACACTAGGCTTGGAGGTCAGAGAGCATGTGTGCATCTGGGTAACAAATCAAAGAGAGAAGGCAGAATGAGAAACCAGAGTGTGAGTGGTGGGAGGAGTGTCTAGAGAAAGAAGTTGTACTCATTCAGTAAGCAGTGGGGAGGAGACCATTTGGAGATTAAAAAAAGATGTGCAGACATGATGGCAATGTAAAACAACAGACAAGAAATTGCAATGGTAGGAGAGCAGGGTTTAGAGAACAGTTAGGAAGAAGACTGAAATCAAAACATCCTTGTCCCCATTTGGATGCCACTTATATGCTTCCTGCTGTGATATAAAGTACTCCTGACTCCATCTGTAAACCTCGGGAAGTATCCAGAAACAGTAGTCTTTTGTGTTATGAATGAGCCTTCAACTAGTTTGACTTATTTTATAGATCAAAACATTCATAAAGACACAGGGCATTCCAGGCCAATGGCTCCTAGGCTTGGGTTAGCATACAGATGACCTCACATACACATGACATATCAAAGGCTTTGATTTTAGTGCTGGCGATGAGTACTTTCAGCAAGCAGTCTAAATCAGTCTAGCAGGACAAGACAAAAATGCTTGAAGGAACAAGCAATTTAGAAAAGATTGTCCTTATTTGATATATGACTTAAGGA
>NW_022196905.1:36156913-36161926 GCF_008632895.1 Mastomys coucha | reverse complement strand
AAAAAGAAAAGAAAAGATTGTCCTGTAGACCTCAACATGGTCTACTTTCTTGTGAGACAAGCACTAAATATACATTTGTACTTTACCATTTTCCTAAAACATTGGCCTTGTTTACAAACACATTCATTAAATATGTTTACAAACTATAAAAAATAAGAACATACATAAAGAATGGAATAAAGTTCCAGGCATTTCCCAAAAAGTTGAATGTGCCAGGGGGTTCAGGCCTGAATTCCAGGAGTGGAGAGAGAAAAGATCCACAGGACTACACAGCATTGAGAATGAAATAGACTTTGAGTTCCATAATCATGAAAGACTTTGCATTTGAACTAAGCCCTCAAAGGATATAAGGTATTTACATAAGAAAGCAGCATTTTTCATGCTAAAGGCACAGCACAAACACATGGAGAAATGAGAAGGTCCAAGGTAATGCCAGTTGATGACTAGGATCCTGGGGTTGCAGGGCACATCTTCTGACTAATGAAGGCCTTGAGCATCTTGCATGGACATTGGCCTATTTTTTGGTGGGCTAGGGGGAAACATTGAATATGTGGAAATATTGAATATGTGAACAAGTGAGCAGAATTTAGGCTTATTGAAAAGCAAGCCAAATATTAAAGAGGCAGGAAACTAGGACTCTGGCCATGTGCTAGGAAAGTGAGGCAGACATTGAAGTCCAAAAAGCCTCCTGCAAAATTAGAAAAGAACCCTGGGTAGAGATGAGTGATAAAACACATAACATTGTGTAAATGTAACGGACAGAGTCACACATTGGACTCTATTCAGACAAACTCCAGATCTCCTTCTGAGGCAGAGTAAAAAGCCTCCACTTTCTGCAACCTGGCTGCAGTTAACTTTTCTCTGTGATTGGCCCCCTTTCTCCCTTGGAAATGGATCTTTTCCTGATTAAAAACTGACTCTGCTTCTGCTTCAACTGTGTCTCTTCTCAATTCTTAGTTTAGGAACACAGGAGCCTCAGACCCCTCCAATGACAGTCCTTAAACACAAATATACACCAATATTAGCTAAACACTATTTAACTGACTGCTAAAATACTCAGAATAAGAATGAGCAACCAGCTCAAGCCCAGATCCATTGCTTCTAGTCAGCCAACTCCATTTCAGAGTTGCTGGACCATGAGGAGGAGCCAGTGCCACAGAACCAGATCCAAGAGCACATTGTCTCTACCAAAGATGAAAACCTGAGGCAATGGTTGTGATCAAAGAAGTCTCAGTGATGGTTTAGTATTTAATGGTGCTTCAGAGACCAGAGACCTTGAGCCAGACCTATGACTTAAGGCAATGAGTAGTTGCATACTAAGCACTATGGGCAAAATATAACCCATTCACTGCAGTTTCCGATGCCACTTTGATGACAAATTTCTGGTGGAGGTGTTGGAAGGACAGAGGAACTAAGTGGTACATATGCCACGGAGAGAGGCTGAAGCACGTTGATGTCAGAGGCCTGAGCTATCACCTGATGTGCATGGCGTGTACTACTGCCTGATGATGTCCATGGCCCTGATGCCTCCAGCAGCCACAAAGATGTAAGCAGCCTGTACTTCAACCAAGGGCCATGCTGATATCTGTGGTCCGACTGAAGTCAGGACCAAGTTGATGTCCATGTTGTACCAAAAGCCATGCAATATGTTGGTGGTCTATGCTGGTGACTAAAGCCATGCTGATATCCATAGGCTGGGCTGCTGCCAGAGATCTATTGGTGTCTGTGGCCAGTACTGGCACTGGAGACCATGCTGAGATCTATGGCGCGTGCTGACACCAGAGGTAGGTGGACATCCAAGGTCTATGCTATTGCCAGATAACCATATGAAAGTCCCTGCTACATGCTCCTATTAACTGTAAAGGACAAGGAAGCATCTTCAGCAGTAGTTTTGATGACTGCAGACTGGCAGTTGAGAGGGACATAGAAGACTTCTGTGACAAGCCCCATCCAACCCCCAAAAATTAACCACCTAGACATGGGAAGTCATCAATGAGCAGTCTTTAAGATTGTGATAAGAATGCTGAAGTGTAGCTCTCCAGAACAGATGGCTATTGGCAGGCATGGGGGTGAGGAAAGACTTACTTGGGTTTGACAAGGCTCCACTGACTATATGGACAATACAAATTAGACTTTTAAAAAAAAAGTGGGAAGTAAGGTTGATCGGGGTATATTATATGAGACTTCCAAATAATCAATAAAAAATGTTATGTTAAAAAAAGGAATGAGCAGCCACTTTCCCTCTAAAGAGGAGTCAATATAATGACTCTGTTCTCATTTGTCACTTAGAAGATACATGTCACTGGAAAGATGGCTCAGTGGTTAAGAGCACTGACTGCTCTTCTGAAGGTCCTGAGTTCAAATCCCAGCAACCACATGGTGGCTCACAACTACCAGTAACAAGATCTGACTCCTTCTTCTGGAGTGTCTGAAGACAGCTACGATGTACTTACATATAATAAATAAATAAGTAAATAAATAAATAAATAAGAGAGAGAGAATTAAAAGAAGAAGATGCACATCTGAGTCTCAGTTTCCTCCTCTGTCAAATGACATTAATGTGCCCACTAATAATCTTCCCCATGACTATTATAGCATAAGTCATGAGAGTAATCAGGCAATGTTTCAGTGGGGCCATTGCAAGGCTAACAAGGCTTCTTACTAAGAAAGGGAAGGCAATAGGGGACAATCTGTACATGAGTGACATTGGAGAAGGGGAGGCTCCCTCAACTTCTCTAAAGCCTTTTTTCCTCTCAGCTGTTTGAAGCTCTCATTAAGTCTTCTGCGCAATTCAAACATCCTTAAATCAGCTGCCAATCTGTGTCTTTGCCATCTTAGGCTTTAACCTAACCTCCATCACCAATGGTCTCAGCTCATACTTCTCAACGAGGCACGCATTCCAGCAGCAGGGCTTGTTTAGGAAGTGACATAAAAAAAATCTACATCTTACCCAAAGCTCAATGTCTCCAGGCAAATGGGTGAATGATACAACTTTTCTTCTGAGGAAATGGTGACATCTTCTCTGACAGGAAGAGCGGAAGAGGTACAATATGTAGATCCGTGGGGACAAGACCAGGACTGTAATGCTGAAGATATATTTTTGTTCTTTTCCTTCAGGCAAAGGAGGCTGTAAAAAAGAGTCATGATTCAGTGCTTCAGTGATGTGTGTGAGCCCATGGGGGCCTTCAGCAGTATTTCCTATGGAGTTCTCTACTTGCTTTCAGTTCATCTTCCTCCCTCTTCTGCTTCCCAGACCCCTGTCAAGATCCTCATTGAAGGCACCACCATGATTCATTTACATGTGAATACCACACAGAAATTTCAAATTCCAAGTCCCCACTCACCCAAAGCAGTCATTTCTAGCTCCAAAGCCTTTTTGATTTCTCTTGTTTGCTCTCTGAAAACCCACAGCTCAGATCAGAGTTCAGCCCTCTTCTCCTCATTTGCAATGCCGAAGTTGAGCCTTGTTGCAGCATCATCTCCATTCCAGAAGTTGATCTCCAATGCTGAATGACAGATACCTGCCTGAGAAGAAGAAGAGGACACCTGTATCCACAAGTCATATCCCGGAACTTCGTGCTACACTATAGAACCTCATAACTCACCTCAGTGTGAGAATGAAGGTCAAGGAGGGACAATCCCTGCATTCAACTGTTACACCCATAGATGACACTCAAAAGATTTGTGGAGAGACCAGAAAACCGGGATGTTAATTAAGGTCATTATATTCTGTACTAATGAGATTAATTGACTTATGCCAAGTTATAAGCTCACTCTCCTTTGTTCTGCATTGCTAATTACACTTATTCATTCCTACAGTTGCTAAATTATAAGATATACTATATGATGAAAGAAAAAGATTTTCATGCCTTGTGCTAAGCTGTAAAATGGAAAGTGTAATTTAAAGTGGTAAAAACATTCATGAGAAAGTCGGCACCACACACCCTCATTTCTGGTTCTTACTTACCTGCATAAGAAACCCTAACAAAGGTGAATATCCATGACAGATTGCAGTCTGCTGCTTTCCTTGCCTTTGAGCTTCAAGGTGCTCTCTGAATGCTCTGGAACAAGTTATAGATCCAAGGTGGTCCAGAATCTACCTCCCAAAAACATGTCTGGGGTCCCAAACCTTTGTAGCTCCCAGATTTTATCCTCAGAGATTTATCTTCAAAGAGAAAAATTACCACCACTACCATTTTCAACATTCCTAGTGTCCTTAAAAAAATAAAAAATAATATATATGCATATATATGTGTGTGTGTGTATGTGTGTATATACACATATATATGTATACACACACACACACACATATATACCCTCATTTCTGGTGGGTAGCATGAATCAAAATAGCACCTACTTGCACCCAAGTGCATGGTAGGTAGACAGCACCTACCAAAAGCACCCAGTTCCTGTGAGCTGGTCATGTCATTAACTCTAGTTTTATCTAAGCCAAAAGTTTCCCAAAGTCCAATATACCTAGCTAAGGGAAGTCTGCCCCTAGGCCAGTTTCTACCATCTAGGCAAACTTCATCTATTTGGTTTGGGAGAGAATGAAACAACCCAGCATTTCACTCCTTTCTGTTCACAGGGTAGTAGCCTTGCCTTGCAGAACCATTAGGGACCATTGTTTCAGTAATCACAGATATAAGCACACATCATCCTCACACATGAGACAATAGCAATGAGAAGTTATCTTAGCAGCTAATAGCGGAACCACTGTGAAAAACCCAGTACGTTTATTTTACAAGAGGATACAGATCACACATTTTAGATCTCAAAGACTGCACCCAAGTTGAAATACCATGTTTTCTGTGACACCTTCTAAATATATGATGAAAAGAAGAATGCCTATGGGTTCAAGCAACTTCCCTGCTTTCTCCTTAAACAGATTCAGAGCATCAAGTCTTTTTTTTTTATTAGATATTTTTTTATTTACATGTAAATATCTCCATTCCCAGTTTCCCCTCCAAAAAACAAAGAAACGAACAAAAACAACAAAAACAAACCCCTGTT
>NW_022196905.1:36116412-36156235 GCF_008632895.1 Mastomys coucha | reverse complement strand
ATGGTGGAGCATGTGTCCTTATTACATGTTGCAGTATTTTGGGGGTATATGCCCAGGAGTGGTATAGCTGGGTCCTCTGGTAGTACTATGTCCAATTTCCGGAGGGACCGCCAAACTGATTTCCAGAGTGGTTGTACCCAGAGCATCAAGTCTTAAATCAGGGTCCTTCATACATTTGGATCTGACTGTGTGCAAGGAGAGCCATGAGGATCTAGTTTCATTCTTTTATGTGCAGCTATCCCGTTTGATCAGCACCATTTGTTGAAGACGCTCTCTTTTCTCCAATCTTGGTCAAAAAATTGGGTGGCTGTAAGTGCATGGGTTTAGATCTGGGACTTCAGTTCTACTCCATTGGTCAATATTTCTGTTTTTGTGCCAGTGTGATGCTGTTTTTGTTATATAGCTCTGAAATATAATTTGGAATCAGGGATGGTGATACCGCTGAGCATATTGATTATGATTCGTTGATTATTCTTGGTACGTTTGTGTGTTTCCATTTGCGTTTTAAGACTGGGTTTTATTTTTTTTTTAATTTCTATGATGATTTTCACTCTAATTTTGATGAAGATTGTATTTATTACTCTGTGTATTGTTTTGATAGAATGTCCAGCTTCAAAATATTAAATCTATCAATTCTAGAGCATAAAAGGCCTTTCTTTTTTTTCTTTTAGTTTTTCTATTTTAATTGGATATTTTCTTTATTTACATTTCAAATGTTATCCCCTTTCCTGGTTTCCCTCCCTCCTGGAAACACCCTATCACATCCTCCCTCCCTCTGCTTCTATGAGGGTGTTCCTCCACCCACCCACTCACTCCCACCTTTCTGCCCTCAATTCCCCTATACTGGGGCATCTACTGAACCTTCATAGAACCAAGAACCTATTTCCATTGGTGCATATTGGTTTTGGTAGGATGTCCATCTTCAAAATATTAAATCTACCAATCCTAGAGCATGAAAGGCCTTTCTTTTTTTTTTTTTTTTGATATTTTCTTTATTTACACATAAATTTTTCCTTTCCCAGTTTCCCCTCCAAAAAACAAACAAACAAACAAGCAAAACCAACAAAAACAACCCCATGCCTGCCACCTCACCCTCTCCCACTTATTGGCCCCGGCATTCCCCTACACTGGGGCACAGAACCTTCACAGGGCCAAGGTCCTCCCTTCCTATTGAAGATCGAATTTGCAATCCTCTACTATACACATGCTGACAGAACAATCAGACCCACCATGTGCAGTCCTTGATTAGTGGTTGAGACCCTGGCAGCTCTGAGGGTACTAGTTAGTTCATATTGTTGTTCATTCTAAGGGGCTGCAAACCCCTCAGCTCCACAGGTCCTTTCTCTAACTCCTTCATTGGGGACCCTGTACTCAGTTCGATGGATGGCTGTGAGCCTCTACATCTGTATTAGTCAGGTACTGTCAGAGCCTCTCGGGAGATAGTTATATTTAGGCTGGCTTGTCCTTCCTTTAGTCTCTCACATGGTATGCACTCTCTGATAAGTGGTTATTAGCCCAGAAGTTTGTAATACAGGAAGAACAACCCACAAACCACAAGAAACTCAAGAAGTAGGAAGACCAAAAGGTGGACATTTCATTCCTTCTTAAAAGGGGGAACCAAATATCCATGAAAGGCCTTTCTTGAGATATTTTTGGCAGTTACTTTCTTGGGAATACTACATTTTACATTGGAGATGTGTTTCTTTTTGATGATTGTATTTATTCATAGATAATTGGGTAACATAGTGAATGGAATTGTTCCCCTCATTTTGTTGTTACTATGCTTACATTGGTATATAGGAAAACTATTGATATTTTTATAAAGTTATCAGTTCCTAAGGTTAAAGCATGGGATTCCAACAGAAACAGCACCTGTTATTCTTTTGTAATTGACATCTCTCAGTTTTCAGAAAATTCTCAACTTGTCTCCAGAATGTAACAGAGAACACAGAGAGTCAAATTTAACTTTATCTCATACTTTCATAATTGGATAATTATCCAATAAAACACGCTTTAATTCATCACTAAATCAAGAGCATTTGACTCTTTCCAATCTCTCACAGGAAGTCACACAGGAAGGTAACTCAACATTGCACCTCTGTGAACAAGTGGCTTCAAGTCCCATTAGATAGTTTCCTGTCTCTACAGGACTAACTCTTTGCTATTCCCCCTCAGTTAAGACTTTTAAAAATGGAAAGTGACATAGTCTTTAATACATATTTTTCTTCCTAAGGAAAAGTCTTGAGCTTTTTCATTCTATTTTAGCCAAAAAGTCTCAATACAAGGTCTTTAATAGAAACATATAGTCCTATGAACATATAGTCCTTGATGATGCTACTTCTGTTAAACCTTACACATAAACACACACATACATGCACAAACATACATATGCATATACATGCCTACACAAACATGCACACACACATACATACACACACACACACACACACACACACACACACATGAACACATGCTTGACATGCTTAGATTTCTTACTAATGATTATACACAAACTAAGCAGACAGAATAGTCAGTTTTTGAAAGGTAGCTGGCATCTTCAATGCATGGATATTAGACAGCTATTCCTGTATCCAGGTAAACAAAGTTGGCTTTAAAAGTTTTTCCTGGAACTAGTTTAGGCAACTCAACTACCACCCAACAGTTGCCAGATGCTTCTTCAAGAGAGGCTTTGCCAGCTTCGCTAAGGCAAAAGACACTGTCAATAGGACAAAATAGCAACCAACAAATTGGGAAAAGATCTTTACCAATCCTGTATCTGATAGAGGGCTAATATCCAATAGATACAAAGAACTCAAGAAGTTAGACTCCAAAGAACCAAATAACCCTATTAAAAAATGGGGTACAGAGCTAAAGAAAGAATTCTCAACTGATGAATATCGAATGGCTGAGAAGCACCTAAAGAAATGTTCAACATCCTTAGTCATCAGGGAAATGCAAATCAAAACAACCCTGAGATTCCACCTCATACCAGTCAGACTGGCTAAGATAAAAAACTCAGGTGACAGCAGATGCTGGAGAGGTTGTGGAGAAAGAAGAACACTCCTTCATTGCTGGTGGGACTGCAAGCTGGTACAACCACTCTGGAAATCAGTTTGGCGGTTCCTCCAGAAATTGGATGCTGTTCTACCAGAGGATCCAGCCATACCACTCCTGGGCATATACCCAGAAGATGCTCCAACATTTAATAAGGACACATGCTCCACCATGTTCAAAGCAGGCTTATTTATAATAGCCAGAAACTAGAAACAACCCAGATGTCCCTCAATAGAGGAGTGGATACAGAAATTGTGGTACATCTACACAATGGAGTACTACTCAGCTATTAAAAACAATGAATTTATGAAATTCTTAGGGAAATGGATGGATCTGGAGAATATCATCCTGAGTGAGGTAACCCAATCACAAAAGAAGGCACATGGTATCCACTCTCTGATAAGTGGTTATTAGCCCAGAAGTTCGGAATACATGAAGAACAACCCACAAACCACAAAAAACTCAAGAAGAAGGAAGACCAAAATGTAGATACTTCATTCCTTCTTAAAAGGGGGAACAAAATACCCGCAGAAGGAGTTGCAGAGACTAACTCTGGAGCAGAGATTAAAGGAAGGACAATCCAGCCCGATATAGCCATCTCCTGAGAGGCTCTGACAGTACCCGACTAATACAGAAGTAGAAGCTCACAGCCATCCATTGAACTGAGTACAGGGTCCCCAATGAAGGAGTTAGAGAAAGGACCTATGGAGCTGAGGGGTTTGCAGCCCCTTAGGACAAACAACAATATGAACTAACTAGTACCCTCAGAGCTCCCAGGGTCTCAACCACCAACCAAGGAGTATACATGGTGGGACTGATTGTTCTGGCAGCATGTGTATAATAGAGGATTGCAAATTCGATCATCAATGGGAGGAGAGGCCCTTGGCCCTGTAAAGGTTCTCTCCCCTAGTGTAGGGGAATGCCAGCGCCAATAAGTGAGAGAGGGTGGGGTAGCAAGCAGGGGGGAGGTAACAGGTGTTTGTTCTTGTTGTATTTTTGGGGGGGTAGGTTTTTTAGTTTTTTGTTTTGGTTTGGTTATTTTGGAGGGAAAACTGGGAAAGGAGAAATCATATGACATGTAAATAAAGAAAATATCTAATAAAAAAAAAAGAGAGGCTTTGCTGTCCAGACCTTACACAAAACATGACAAGGTTGGCAATGTCAGGGTGAGATTCAAACCCAGGACCTTATAAGACCAATGCTCTCACCCTCTCCCACCTGGCTGCCACCCAGGTATCAGAAGAGTCCTCTGGCTTTCTCACATTAGCTGCTTTTTGAGAAATGTGGTACAGCCACTCTGCTGATCTCTGAGGAGCCTTCTCTCCACAACTACCCTTGTGGTCTCCAGTCAGCAAAGACAGGAAGTGGCTGTCTTTCCTTTCTGAAAATGACATAGGGCCATCTTCATAGGGAACAGGTGATACTGACATTCTACTTTCCTTGTGACTCCCAGGAGAACATTTAATCCCTCTGACCTGGTAACTATTTAAAAGCAGCGAATCTTGGGTCTTGTCAATAGTGACAGCCAGCAGTATGTCTTATGGGCCTGAGTGTAGGCACCTTTGCAGTGGGGGAGAAAACTTCTGGCATTGAAGAAGCAAATTCAGTCTCCATGGTTATTATTCATTAACACTCAAACATTAGTATTTCCTGCATCATTTATAGACAAAAGAAAAAAACCCACATGTTTCTCTCTCCACAGATGAACTTAAATCCTTCCCCTAAATGAAATGTTGCGAAATTAACAAATTTTAAAGCATAAGACCTATGGACATTAATTGATAACAACATAGATGGCGACCTTGATGATTTTCTTGTGTTATCAAATGTCCCCTAATAAATCTTGATATATAAAATCACCCTCACTTGAGATAAAAATCTGAGCCCAAATCCCAGACCCAGGTAATAAGGCTCTTCTGGAAATCAGTCGCAGGCCACCTCTGATGGTCATGGGGTAAATATTGTGTTTGGAGTCTGTCACAAGATGAGACATAAAATGGCAGCTAAGCAACATTTCACTTTTCTAATTTTTTTTTTTTCTGCACCAAATATTTGGGTTTCCAGGATGGTTTGCCAGCCTAGATATCTGTGCCACATAAAGCTGGCAAACAATGTCAGCTCCCTGAAGAGGATGCTTTTGGTTCGTGTCATTCCCTGAGTAGTGTAACAGTGGGACAGAGCCTGGCAACAAGTAGGTGCACAATCAATATTGGTGAGTATTTTACCAATAGGCAGACACACTTAATTTTCACATTTTTCAACACACTGGAAATTTCATCTGTGTCAGCAAGCTGAAGAATCCCATAAAGTGGGTTAAAATGGATAAACTAACAAAATTAATGAATTCCAAGGGAAGGACAAATTTTACACTGTCTCACTATACATGGAATTTAAAATAGATGACCTTAGGAAAACTAAACATAGTAGGCACAAATCCTGGTATCATACATATATATACTAGCACACACATGAGTGCCTACACACACTCACACACACGGGGGGGGGCGGGGGGGGCGGATTCTGACCTCTGAGTTGGGATGGTCCTTTTGGTCCTTTTAAATTTTTGCATCTGTGAAGCTTGGCAGTAGTGGCACACGCCTTTAATCCCAGCACTTGGGAGGCAGAGGCAGGTGGATTTCTGAGTTTGAGGCCAGCCTGGTCTACAGAGTGAGTTCCAGGACAGCCAGGGCTACACAGGGAAACCCTGTCTTGAAAAACCAAAAAATAAAAAAATTTGCATCTGAGATAAAGTCTTCCTCGGCCTCATTCTAGTCAGGACTCCCCTAACTCCTTACCTAGTAAACCAAGTCTTTGTGTTGTCACACCTGCTCCTCCAATCTGCATTTCTACATATCCTGTCTCAGCTTTGATCACAGATTATGTAGTTTTTTTTTTCATTTTGATTATACTCTTCATATGACTCAGAATGTATTTCTTTTCTTATCTAGCTCTTTCTCAGTCGAAAGATTAACTCTCAAGTTCTATAGAAAGCTTGCCTTGAACTTCCAGGTCCATTCAGGTCACCATAAACAAAAACTACTTCCCACACTGTAAAATAATTATTACTTGTATTACTGTCTCTGCAGCTCTTTGCACCCAGGTGTCCAGATTATATACCTGGGCATCCCTGGTAGTGGTGAGAATACAACAGATGAGCAAATACATGATTGATTAATACATTGTTCAGAGAGATGCCAAAGTGGGAAGAATCAGTCCTGTCAGCCTAAAGTAAACAGGTTTTTCTACAGACCTTCTTGGTAATGGGACACAAGCTAAGCCTCTCACACCAAACATCTGTCTGTAAAACACTGAGACATTTTGAGAGTAGATGTTACACCAGAAGCAAACATTGTTTGTTAGATGTTCTGTCATAGGAGCAAAAACTCACAGGCTACATTTGAGAGTCAATCATGGGTATAGAAAATAATACAGACATGTAGTTACAGAACTGGTCCTAGAGGTCTCCACATGGGGCATAGAAGGGACTGCATCCAGTAGATGCAAATGCTTTGCTGTTTCTCACTTCACTCATTCTCCTTGTCATTCCATAGCATTGATAAAACCCTTCCATGTACAGGGCTAAGGACAGAAATCTAGAAATCACAGACCAGACCCTCATGGCAGAGAAATTCATGGTGAAGCAAACTATAACAAACCTACTATGTGCAAAGTAAGATTCTGAAAACATAAAGCTGTGGATAGCAAAGTCCAGCCAATGGAAGTGTCTCTGTATTTACCTATCTGCCTTTCCAAATCCTCTCTTTGACATTGTCCATCCTGGAATGCCCTGGGGAAGCTGAACTCCCTTGACCACACCACTAGGCTCTTGTTCATTGACTTCATTTGTTCAGCGCTGGAGAGAATTGGGCAAAAGGGATGGCATTAGTCACCACCAGCATAGGGTTTAAACGAGCCAGTTCTGTGACAGCCGGGAGTCCTGATAGAGCCTTTCCTACACTACCTCTACTATAAATAAGTTTGTTCTAACTCACTCTTTCAAGCTTATCATAGCAATCAGATTTTACGATTCTCAGTCATTTCACCCTTCCCTGTGCCTCACTAAGCCCTGCTCCCAGCTTTGTAAATGATCTCTTTTCAAATCACTCAAACAGAGTGTGCCATCTGTTTCTTACTGGAATCTTGCCTAATTCAGTGATCTCCTAGGGCAGGTGTGACAACATTGATAAACAAGGCCTGGAAGGAGGAATCCCTTTGGGTGAGGGAATGAACACAGGTGGCTATCCACTGGGTAAGGAGGAGGTGGGAGATTCAAAGCCAAGTGTTTCAGGTTGTTGGCATACATTCCAGGCAGTTGGTTGAGGACATCTGGGAATCCATGTTATAGGGCACCAGATTTGGAGGTCCAGAAAAAGTTCCCTTCTGCCCAAATAATACCTAGAGCATAGGTCAGTGATTCTGATTGGGGCAAGATATACAGTAAGAAGCTTTCATGAGGATAATCCTCCAATACAAGTTCCAGTTCCCATGTCATCCTGAGACCTTGTAGAAAATAGAATAGGTTAGCCATGTCAGGTGCTAGAAGAAAAGGTTCCTTCCTCAGATTCATAGTATGTTATGACAAATAAAAAGACCAACGAGAACTCTGCCAAGTCATCACAAAGACAAAATGGGGGTTCCAGGCCTGTAAATGTTACCTGCAGTCTGACAAAGGCAGGGATGCAGAGCTTCCAGTGTGGAGATCTGCCCTAGGAAACAGCTCACTGCACACAATACCATCAGGGACTCTAATCACACTGCCTTCTTCTTGCTTCTGCCGCTTCAAAAATGCCTTGGCAGTCTGATTTCACTTCCCAAGTTGTTTTTCTGAAAATAAACAGATATGTACATATATATCCATATGAATGTATGTATGTGTATATAAATATAAACATATATATGATATACATACATATTAATACATCGACACTTGTTATTATTGTTTAGCTTTCGATGAGTGCTTTTAGCAGGGGTCAGACCCCTTCCCCAAGTATCATAAGCTTAAATCCTACTCTACAAGAATTCACACAAAGCCCATGTTGAACACGTTTCTTAAGAAACCATAAATGCCAG
Organism: Mastomys coucha; assembly: GCF_008632895.1. Taxonomy (NCBI): domain Eukaryota; kingdom Metazoa; phylum Chordata; class Mammalia; order Rodentia; family Muridae; genus Mastomys; species Mastomys coucha. The sequence continues at coordinate 36,148,111 of NW_022196905.1, read as the reverse complement.
TTAGCCTTAGCCCAGGGCAGCCAACATGAAGCACCACCGTGAGCTGTCACCCACTATAAACCTGGGTGGTTTAAGACTCCAAAGTGCCAGCTCTCATCTCTGCCAAGATAATGAATTATTTAATTCACCTTCAAGACTTCCCTTTAGTCTATTTTATTCATTTTTAATATCAATTTTTCATTACAATTGATAAAAGTATGTATGTTTATCATGTACCACGTAGGGTTTCAAACCATGCATACTTGGTGGAATGGCTAAGTTGAACTAATTAGCATTCACTATATCTCAGGTACTTATCATTTTGTAATGAGATTCTTTAATCTGTTTTTCCTCCATAGTCTGACACTAGCCCATTGTCATTCTTGACTGATTCTGCCAGTCACTGTACTTGCTACCTCTCTGTCAGACTAGAACATCCTGGAAATCTGATAAGCAGATGTGACCTAAGTGACAGATAAAAATGTTAAATAGGTCACCTTTCAAATCTTAGTTCTGTTCCTTTTCCTCTAAGGCCTCAAGCATTGAACTGCAGACACCATGATGACAGATGTGTGTGAGCAGAATGACTTTTGCTTCCATCTCTGAAGTCCCCTGTTCCTGTTAACATAGGAAAAGATTAAAAAATGTCCTTGTCACCAGATGTCTCATAGTCATGACTCTAAAGCATTCCCTCAGTTTATTCTGCTACTGTAGATCCCTCGGGCTTCCGGGACACTCTGCTGCTACTACATCATACCGATCTATCTTCCTATTTTTTGTTTGTTCTGGCTTGGTTTTGGACTTACGTATTCATTTTGCCCAAATAACTACTTTTTAGCCTGTTGAGCTCTATGGGTGTGCTGAAACAATAGACCAGGCACCTCTCTTGACTTAGCTTTTGTTTTGTTTTGTTTTGACTTAGCTTTCTTTTTTTTTTATGAAATCTAAAACTATGCCCTGACATAGTAGCACCACAGATCTGTTTTTATTTCATAAATTGAGTTATGGCACATTTAAAACTTACTTAATCCAAACAAATATAATAGTCAATATTGGTAATTTCTATAATACTGGCAAATCTGTAAGATGAAACTGTTCTTAAACATTTTAAAATTTCATAAGTTATAATGTGAGAGGCATTTTTAGAAAATTATAATTTGATAATATTTTAAAATATTATTTGTGAAATCTTTTATTGCTGTTTCTGATTTTTAGGAGATTATTCCCCTTTCCAATTGTTTAATTTTTTTAACTTTTATTGCATTATGATGAGAAAAGTTACATGATTTCAATTTATCTGAATTTGTTAACATTTAAAATATTTTAAGTAAATAGAATTAAATCATATTCTTGTTTCCCTTTTGTACCCCAACTCCTCCCAGAGACCAGAGACCCCCTCTTCAATACCTACAATATCTTTTTTGTCATATTCCTTACAATTTATAAAATATTATAACAATAAAAATTAGTATTATAAAAGTTGTTTGATATAAAACAACAATCAATTTAACAGTGTTATGTAGATGCTTGTCTAGCTATGATGGAGGTAAAATCCTTTGGTGATTTGAGGGTCATTGAGAGTCATTGACTTAGCTTTCTTATAACTCCCTGATACCTTCTAAACCCTTCTGTGTGATTCAAAGAATAGATACTGCCTGGAAGATTTTCAGTATCATCTGTGGATGATGCTCAATGTCTTCAACCTGGAAAAACTCTCAGAAAAATATCAGGATACATTCAACATTCCCCAAACCCTTGTATTCAAGCACATGTCCAAGCAAACAGAAGACAAGGGCATGGAAAAACTCTGAGCCCTTTAACAGAACAGAACCACTCCATATATTCACCCAGAAGTGACACTGGTGATAAAGTCAGGCTGAAGGCACAGCAGCCCAAACGGCAGAGCAGAAATCCTGCTTTACTCAGTCTATGCTGGAGGCGGCTCACTCCTCCCCTGCGCCCATTCTCTTCCTCCCTTAAGAGGAAGCTTTCCCAGGGTACATATAGCTACCTTTATTGATGGTATTTCCAGCTCTTTTATTCCTAGAAGTGGCCAGGAGACACAGCCTGAGCAAGGAAATGTAAGATGTCATGTGTGGGGTCCATGAGATGGCTTAACAGGTAAAGGAGTCTGCTGCCAAGCCTGACGACTTGAGTTCATTCCCAGTATGATGGAAGTAAAGAATCTACTTCAGCAACTTGTCCTTTGAACTCCATATAAATGGTCATGTTTACACCACCTTAAAGGAAAAAATAGTAAATTATCTTAATCTTCATCCACTTGATGTGCTACCTGCCTGGAATGTGAATGTCCTGGCTGCCTTTCCAAACAGCTATTTAGAGCCATACTATAAACTTGATGCTAGACATTAGCTTTGAGGATTGTGAGGGCGAAAGATGGAAGGATAGTCTTGGGGCCACTGTGTTGGGTCTCAGCTATTGTTACATGGAGAACAAATAATAAGTGATCCATGAAATCCTCATCCTGGCTTGATTTCCATATTCTATCTTTCCCCAATAGCTTTTAATTTGAAAAGTCTTTTGTTATCTAATGCTGTTTCTTTCACTCAGAAGAGGAAGAGACACCTTGGTGTAGCCCCTTCAGTCACATGCCTTCGGTGAGCACTAGTCACATGTGTGTCACTGAGGCAGCAAACAGAGCATGCAGGCAAAGAAAAGAGAAATTCAGTTCTATTTCCTGGTCACCTTTCACTGATCATTTGCGTCACCTTTCACTGATCATTTGCTTTCTCTATTTTTCTTTGAACAGATATTTACAAGGGTCAACTGAAGTGACTATCTAAATGGAGCTAGAATTGCCAGAAGTAGCAATTTTAAAATATGACTATTTTTAATATACTTAGACCCAGCACAATTGAAATTTAACAGAGTGGCCTGCGTTTCATCTGAAAGCCCTCCTACCTTGGCAACCACAGAACATAAACTGTCAAGAAAGCATCCTTGAAAAGCCCCCTTGCTAGAGGAAGGGGTGCAAATAGCATGCCATTGGGGTCCACAGTGCGTGAGTGGTCTGAAGGAAACCTAGTAGCTGCAGAGTGATGGAAGAAGAGGTGACACTGAGCTTGTGAGGGAAGACACCTGTGAGGTTAGCATTGCTCCAGACATCTGGAGGGTGAAATGTGGCCAACCAAGGCAGGGGAAGATGAGACCAGCAAGAGCAGAGATCTTCAAAAAGAATAATGCTCAGAATAGTCTATTTATTGTCAATGCTGAGAGAGACAAGTGACTGTTAGACCACTAATTTTAACTATAGACTGTTAGACATCTAATTTTAACTATATTAAGGAACCAACAGACACAGGCAGGGGAGAGATAAGATTCAGTTTATCTGATTGTTTATTTTCAAAAGAATTTCCTGCCACATGAGTAAAGATGAGACGGGGCAAGAAGGATGGAAGAGTAGCCAATGAAAGGAAGGCCAGGCATCCCCTCAATAGCACAATGGCACAGGTAGAGTTCTGGACATGAAGCAGAAATACTGGTTGCAGCAATTCAACTGGGATTGTGCTTTGGAAACAGTACAGCAGGAGTGGCAGCAGATTCACCATGGGAGCTTCAAACAGACATGAACTAACTATGGAGTGTCTGAGGGAAGGTGAAGAACTGAGGCCAGGGCTCTCTCACAGAGGTAGGGACATTCCCCTGGGCCAGATTCTGAGCAGAAAAAAAAAACCATACATTATCATAGACTCTGTAGCCAAAGGCCTTCTAGCTGAGATTCATATGGAAGTGTCAAAAACTCACATTTGGGGCTAGAGAGACAGCTCAATGGGTAAAGCACTTGCCTGAGGATCTGAATTGAACCCAGAGGACTCATGTAAAAAGTCAGACATGATAATGCACTTCTGTAATCACCATTCTTCTAATATAAGTGTACTGGCTGGTTTTGTGTGTCAACTTGACACAGGCTGGAGTTATCACAGAGAAGGGAACTACAGAAAATGTGGTTCATTTACACAATGGACTACTCAGCTATTAAAAATGAGGACATCATGAATTTTGCAGGCAAATGTATGGAACTAGAAGATATCATCCTGAGTGAGGAAACTCAGACCCAAAAGGAAAAGTATGGTATGTACTCACTGATAAGTGGATATTAGTAAACAAGTCCAGAATACCCAGGATACACCCCACAGACTGTAAGAAGTGTAGCAAGAAAGAGAGTCCAGGTGAGGATATTTCAATCGTACTTAGAAGGGGAAACAAAATAATCATGAGAGGCAGAGGAAGTGGGGATCTTGGTAGGAGAGGGGAGGGAGAGGGAAAAAGGGTAACAGGATCCAGTATTGGGGGGACAGGAGAGAAATAACCCAGAGAATCAGTAGAGAACGAATGGAAATATGGAGGTTCTGGGGGTGGGAAGTGGGGTGGTCCACTAGAAAGCCCCAGAAACTTGGGAGGTGAGAGATTCTCAGGACACAGTGGGGGTGACCTTAGCCAACATGCTAACAGTGGAGGGAGGGAATAAGAATCCACCACCAGTAAATAAACAGGGCCACATGGTGGAGCGACAGGGTTTACCAACCCACAGTCAAAATTTCAAAGTGCCTCACTATATATTACATTGCTTATTGTTCACAATAGAAAATTTTCTTAGATGTACATAGTGATAAATACTTAGGATGCTGTGATAAGAAGATTGTTAGTTTCCAGGCCCACTTAGAAAATGAAAGTAAATAATCATATTTGAAGTGAGAACACTACATACTCAGAAAAAAATGAAGTGTTTTGATTTTCGGTTCTGTAATATCTTTTATAAAAATATTTAAAAGTTAAAAAAAAAAAACTGACCCAGAATTGTTCTGTCTAAAAGAACCTCAGGGACAAAAATTGAGAAGAGACTGAAGGAAAGGCTATCCAGGGAACTGCCTAGCTTTGGATCCACCTCATGGAGACACATCAAAGCCTGACACTATTACTGATGCTATGGTGTGTTTATAGACAGGAGCCTAGCCTGGTTGTCTCCTGAGATGCCCTACCAGCAACTGACTGAGACAGATACAGATACTTACACCCAACCATTGTACTGAAGTCACGAACCCCTAAGGAGGAATTAGGGGAAGGACTGAAGGAGCTGAACAGGGGGCTACCGCATAGGAAAACCAGCATTCTCAACTAACCTGGACCCCTTGGAGCGCCCAGAGACTAAGCTACCAACCAGGCAGCATATACAGGCTGGTATGTGGCCCTAGAACACATATAGCAGATAACTGTCTCTGTCTGGCCTCAGTGGGAGGAGATGTACCTAATCCTGGAGAGACTTGAGGCTGCACGGAAGGGCAATACCCAGAGGATGGGGAGAAGAGAGGGAGAACACCCTCTGGGAGGCAAGGGGGAGAGGGAATAGGGTGAGGAACTGTGAGAGGAGACATGGATGAGGTCAACAGCTGGAATGTAAATAAATAAAATTATTTTTTAAAAAGTATGTTAAAACTGAAATTTCCTTTTAAAATGTATATGGATGAGAGTTAGACATGGAAGGGATGACTGTGTATGGATTGTAGGACCAACATTAAAATAGCATGCATCTTGTGAATTAAGCATCCACTGGTACTCTTAGAATTAATTCCTGCCTGCTGTCTGGGAGTCCTGCCAACTATTCTTTATGCATCATACTATGGGGAATGAAGATGTGGACTGAGATCCACCTTGTTCACTTGTATGAAAATGAGATCTTTAGTTCCTGACCTAGCTTTGTTGTCATCAGCAATAGGAGACCTAGAGGAAGGGAAGGGAATGTATCCTACCCTACCGTGAAGAGTTGCTCCACAGCACCGGTCACATTTCTTCACTTGCCTAAAGTAAGTGAGCCCCATTCAAGAAGGAAAGTGGGGGCCCCTTTTCACCACACTAGGAGGCAGTTGTGGGTTAGACAACTGGGTTTCAAAAGACGAAAGAAAAATAAATTAAACTCCCTCATCTGGAAAATAAATACCAATTGGCTAGAGATTCTGTGCTCTGCATGAATGAATAAAGGAGGTTTAATTCTTTAATTACTGCCTCCAGTCTCCCTGTGGAGATAAAGAGCAAGTTGGTAGAAGGAGATAATCAAGGCATAAAGCTCTGTATCTCCTCCTCAGTTTCTTTTACTCAATGAAATAACACAAACATTTGTCCTTAAGTGAGAAGCCACTTCTGCAATATGGAGGTAGAAATAATGATGATGATGGATGTGGATAAATGTGTAGATTTGAGACATGGTTTCTCTGTCTCATTGACTCTCTTCTCTATCTCTGTCTCTGTCTCTCTCTTTCTCTCTTCTCCCTCCCTCCTTCTCTTTCTCTGAGTGTGTGTGTGTGTGTGTGTGTGTGTGTGTGTGCGCGCGTGCGCTCCCAAGATCTAGTTCTAACTTTACTGAATTCTGCTTGAAACAATAGTCTTTTATCTTAACCTCTCTACTCAGAACTGCTACATGGTTTGGTGATTCTGAAAGAGACAGGAGTGTAATGTAAGTACAGGCAAAGAAAACAAGGAAATATGGAACAGAGAGGCAAATACTAATACTAGTAGGAAGTGAACAATTAGGTCTGCCAGAGCCAATAAGATGGCCTCTCTGCAGTATTACTTCTCCTTTATATTTTACACAGTATACCCATTTTAAGAAATTTATATCTCAAATAGATTGATCGCTTATATTTTAAAAATATCTCTAATAAAATTTTGTGTAATAAAAGATGTCAGTTTACACTATTCAAGATATTCATTAAGAAAGAGTTTATCTCCCAATTTTGTGTCTAAATTTTCCATTGTGACTTTTTGTGTTGTTAAAGTGAATTAACATAATTTCAACTACAATGTATTCATGCATTTGATCATGTGGTGGATGCCTGCAATGTGCTTGGATTTATTGAGCATTGTTGGCATACACAGGTGAAAAAAATTGTTAAAGAGAAAATACAGGACACTGCAGGGTATGGATTCTATTGAGAACACAATGAAAAAAAAGAATTAACAAAAAATGATAACCCCATTATGTATTATATGATGATAAGTAGCATTGTAAAAAGTAAAGAAAGGTGTCCATCAAGTATGCAGGGATGGTATGTGTGAGAAAAATATGCTGTGACAGAGTGGGCAGCATGGACCTTATGAGGAATGAGCTACATGGAGGAGGTTGGAGTGATCCATGTAGGTATTATCCACAGGAGAGCACTGTCTCTAAAGGTTGGAACACTAAGATGTCATGAAAGTACGTGTGAAACATTCAGAGTGTCTGCACAAAACTAAAACAGTTGTTCATGATGGAGAGAGACAGCAGGGCTAGGACAATTGTGCTGGGCCGTGGGATATCATTGGGCTTTACTCCATGGAAACGGGAGCCTTTGAGCATTCTACTCAAGAAACTACCTCACAAACACATCATTTCTCAGTTGTTTCACTTGTTGTGAGTTGGCCACTAGGCTTTCCAGAATACTAAAAGTACTGGAAGCATCCTGCTGGTCTACCTGCCATCTCCAGCACAGGTCTAAGAACACAAGTGTCAGCTGTTATCCACAGAGTTGAACTAGCTGCTGGCCATCTCTTATGCCTCCAGAAGAGGAACAAGTCCCAGGGTGAGTACAGGACTTCTCTTCTACACTGCACCATAGATCATTGTGCCCCCTAAAAGTCATGTTGTATGAACTGAATATTTAGCACAGCAGTGCCTTGAAATAGAACCTTCAAGAAATGATTAGGACACAAGGGTGAGGAAGGGTTAATGCAGTCACTGAATGAGGTTAGGTGTGGCTGGCAGGTGTTCCCTTTGTTGGTTATGCCTTCTCCCATGATATGAAACCCTCACCAAAACTGATCGCTTACACTTCATAAACTCCAGATCAATTACCCAAATAAATGTATGTTAATTATAAAGCACTTGGTTTTTGGTATTGTGATAGGAGAACAAAACAGACTACTAACTCATTGAGTGCTGAGAAAGCAAGCTATTTGATGCATTAATTTCATGTTTTTCTTAAATTTTATGTGTATAGGAGTTTTTTCAACATGTGTGTACAGCGGCCATGAAAGTCAGAGGAGGGTGCCAAGATCCCCTGCAACTTAAGTTATGGATGGCTATTAGCTTTCATGTGGGTACTGGGAATCAAACCCAGGTCCTTTAGAAAAGCAGTCAGTGTTCTTAACCATCGAGACATCTCTTCAGGCCCTAATTTTATGTTTCTACTATCTTTGCTTGTCCAGTTATCCACATAACACCAAAGATGATAATCTCAATTCAAAGAGAAGGAATCAAGACCACAGGACTTACTATACTTTTTCAAGGCACAAGACTAGTTCTGGAAAGAGCCAGGATTCAAACTCTCATTTTTTACTCTATTTGTTGCCAAGACAGAGAGTTTATGGAAAGAATAAACTCAACCTCATATCTATGCTTTCTGGATCATGTGACCCAATGTCTCTTCTCTTCTCTGAGTCTTGCTAGAATCTACAACATGTGATTTTGGACTCACAGCATTGGAATATATTCTTGTAGAAAGTGAATGATATAATGCACAAAAGGTTTTTAGATGTTATTCCTAAGCAAGGAAAAGACACTTCTAAGAACTGAGAATTCCTTTCCAATGTCCAGGCCATGTCCTGCTGCCTTCTGGAGCAGGAAGAAATTGCCCCTAGTTTCAACACTTCATAGCTACTCGAAAGTAATAAATATCTTTTATTGAGCCCTGACTATCAATGAGACATTAAGCCCTACAGTGTCTACATCTCAGTAGCTATGTGAGGCAGGTACAATATTTTTCTCTCTTGAGGAATCTTAGACAACCATTTATGATCACACGACTTCCCTTCCCCCTCAACAGCCATGAAAACTCCTCTCATTGCAGAAACATCAGGAAACTTGGGTTCACCATCACTTCAGAACTCCTTAGCACAGCTCAATGCTTGGGAAAGCCTTTCCTTTTATCACACGGGATCTCTAGAATCATAGGTAGTTCTGAGCCTGTAAAAGATGCTCAGTGGGTATATATAGGAAAAACGAATGCCTGTACTTCACAGACTCAAGTTCCTAAACCATGAAGCACTGATTCTGTATAGACTGAATAATATAACAAATTAGAAAATACTTTTGTGAAGCATGGATATATGAGCCAGGAATCCACTGAAACTCCTCCTATGAATACCAGTTTTTCTAAATCTGAGAACTGACTTCATTGCTGTTAACTCTGCACCTTCCCTTTGCCAAAAGCATGCAAAGAAACAAGGGTTTGATGCAACTTGGTTCTACCATGTATTCCGATTAGCAGGAAGAGCAGTTTATTTTGAGAATGATGCAAAGTAAGATGGAGAATTAAACAGAATATTTGAACAATGCTTGTATAGCGTGTCCTTCAGGATCTAACCCTTTAAAAGAAGAAGGAAGAGGGAGAAGTTTCAAGCATCTGTATTCCTCTCTCAAGTTGAGGACTTTGCCTCACCTCAACTGGCAAAAAAAAAAAAAAAAAAAAAAAAAAAAAAAAAAAAAATCTATAAATATTAAAAGATGCTACAAGCTTCGTGAGGAGAGTCTGCAAAAATGGAAGATTATCCTCCCTCAGTTAGAGAAAAGATAAAAAGGAATTGATGAGTGAAAGATGTTTGTGGGTAGAACTTTTATCAGCACTAGGGTGACTCAGAGCCCCTGAGAGAGCTTTAGAGTCCTGCGGGGGCGCCCAGTGAATGTTTTATCCCCAAGTCTTTCCGTTGATAAAACCAACAGGGCTACACTTGGAACCCAAACTGGCTCCCTATCGTTCTCCTCAAGAACTGGACTGCTTTTCTGACAGCTTGTGTCTTCTTTTTGAATAATCGTCCAGAAAGCGTCCTTATGGATGGAAATTCTGGCTTATTATAATGCTCCCTACTTCCCACTTGCTACAAGATATGCACAAGGGCCTGCTGCTGCCCCCTAGGGGGAGGCACAGGGAGGACACAAAGCTGTCAAGAATGCAGAGCCAACCTTGAGCTGATTTATCTTGCAAAGCCCTGCCTGTGCAGCCTCTGGCTCATGTGTTACCATGGATATGTTCTCCAGGATGAAAATCTGACTAATCTCTGCATCTCCTTTCCTGCTATACACCTCCATCTCAGGTCCCACGTTTTCTGGTTTCTAACTCTCTTCCTCAGTTCCCTCCTAATAGGTACCAGGACTTTTTTTTAATCAAGTGTGAAAAGGTATATTACAAGGTATATACAAAGAAATAGCTGCCAGGAGGGAGAGAGTTAGTTCAGTATGCTTGAAGCAGCCTATGGAGGACCACGAGAGTATCAAACAGGAATGGATTTGAGAGCAGACACTAAGAACAGGTCAGTTTTGTGTGGCGTCCACAGAAGCTGGTAAGATAGGGTAGCAGACTTGTTATTCCTTAGTAGGAGAGATTTTAGTGGATTCCAGGACACAGAGCTCTCCCTAATGTTTCATTTCCTGGCCTTGGAGAGATCCAGGCAAGAACACAGTAGTACCCTATGAAACAAAAACACTCTATATAGGGGAAAGAAAGTTCTAGTCTAGCTGATGCTCATGGTTATTTATTGTCTCTACATATTAGCTGGTCTTGGAAAGGCTCATCCCTCCAAGGTCATCAAAGTCCCAAGATGTTAAAAAACAAAAATTCAATTAAAATGTTAAGATTGGCTAAGATAAAAAACTCAAGATATAGCACATACTGGCAAGGATGGGGGAAAAGGGAAATACTGTCCCATTGCTGATGGAATTGCAAATTTGCACAACCATTCTGGAAATCGATCTGCTGTTTTCTCAGAAAATTGGAAATAGTTCTACCTGAAGACTCAGCTATACCACTCCTGCACATATACCTAAAAGATGCTCCAACATATAACAATGACACATTCTTTACAATGTTCATAGCAGCTTTATTCATAATAGCCAGAAACTGGAAACAACCCAGATATCCCTCAACTGAAGAATGGATACAGAAAATGTGGTTCATTTATATAATGGAATACTAGGCAGCTATTAAAATCAAGGGCATCATGAATTTTGCAGGCAAATGGATAGAACTAGAAAATATCATCCTGAGTGAGGTAACCTAGACCCAAAAAAGACATGAATAGTATGTATTCACTAATAAGTGGATATTAGCCAAAAAGTACAGAATACCCATGCTACACCCCACAGACTATAAGAAGTTTAACAAGAAGGAAGGCCCAATCGAGGATGCTTGAATCACACTTAGAAAGGGAAACAAAATAGTCCTAGGAGGCAGATAGAGGGAGGACTCTAGGTGGGAGTGGGGAGGTGAAAGAGGAGGGGGATGGAGAGGCAGGATCATATACACGGAAAAAACAGGAGAGAGGCCCAGAGGGCCAGAAGAATTGTGGGGCAATAGTCTGTGCAGGTAACCTGGTCCCGGTTAAGCAAAAGGTCTGGAACTCCGGAGACCCGGTGGGTGTTAATTTTCACCTACATGGGACAGAAGGTGTTCGACCACGCCTCCTGGACCCCTGGTTCCTGTTGCAGTTACAGCTCCCCCCTATGCCCTCCGCAGGAGCAGTGAGTGATATTGGTCACGTGTTAGCAGCACCAAGCCTTCCTACATGCAAATAAGTTTTCCCCAAGCTCTCAGTCCAAATCAATGAGAAGTACCTGCTGTCAATTCCTGAATCACTTCCAAAACTGGATATGAATCCTATCCAGGGAATTAAAGGTGTGTGAGAACTACTCTGTCGTCTGATCGTTTTGTTCTAAGAACTGTAACACTTGAGAAGAGGTTCTCAGCCTGAAGCTGCGCCACACTCCTCACTGGCTAGTCGGCCTCTCGATGGCCCAGCCTGACCTGACTCAGTGCAGGGCAGCGCAGAGTAACTAACTGAGTGAACTGGAAGGCAAGGCAGAGACAGAGGTGAAGCCAACTATAGCAGCAGAAGCTGCGGGCAGAAGCTACTTCTCCACCCTGTCCACATTTGCTTCCCTTCTCCAGAACTCTCACACCAAGCCAGGCCAGAGATCTCTGTGAAAAGACCCTGGTACACAGGCCCAGAGTCTTGAATGAAATGAAAATATTCAGCTACTGGGGATGTGGGGAAAAGGGGAATCTCTAGGAAGTCTCAGAGACCTTCAGATAGGGGAGCTCCCAGGAGTCAACGTACGTGACCTTAGCTGAGATGCCTAATAGTGGGGACATAGAACCTGAAGAGGTCACCTCCTATAGCCAGGCAGGACCCCCAGTGGAGGGATAAGGATACCAACCCACCCACAAAACTTTCTACTCAAAATTTGTCCCGTCTAAAAGAAATGCAGGGATGGAGCAGAGACCAAAGGAAAGGCCAACCAATTGCTAGCCCAACCCAAAACCCATCTCATGGGCAAGTACCAATCCCTAATATTATTGATACCCTGTTATGTTTGAAGATAGGAGCCTAGAATAATTGTTTTCTGAGAGACTCTACCCAGCAGTGAACTGAAACAGATGCAGAGACCCCACATACAAACATTGCACAGAGGTCAGAGACACATAAAGAAGAGTTGGGAGAAGGCCCTGAAAGGCATGGGAAGCCCTCAGGAACACCAACAGAGTCAACAAACCTGGGCCCCTGGGAGCTGTCAGAGACTGAGCCATCAACCAAAGAACACACAGGAGCTTGAACACGGCCTCTGTGTACATATGTAGCAGACAGGCAGCTCAGGCTTTATGGCTACCATGTCTGGGAGAGGATGTGTGTGGGAGAAGGGGAGGAAAGATGGGGTGAAGGGCTCTGTGAAGGAGCAGTGTTTGGGATGTAAATTAATTTATTACATAATCAGTTAATTCACTTAAAAAAAAAAGATATTTTGGCCTAGTAAAAATCCTCAAGGTATTATGTAAGCTTTTGGTGAATTTGAAAAAGACAGCTTCATCAGAAATTTATCATGTTCTTTCCTACTTTCAGGGATAATACAATAAATTGTTTGCAATGATCAAAATAAAATATGATTCCTGGAACATAGGTAAAATGAAAGCAGAATGATACAATACTGAGTGCAAGGAAGTTTAATAAAAAAAAGCATGAGGATGAGGAAAACTAAGGTGTGGGGAAAGTTAATCAAAATGAAACCTATATGGAAATACCATTTTTAAGCCTTGTAACTCTACTCAAGACTATAATTGGAAGGGATACTAGAATACTCAAAATAGGAAAGAAGAGGGGGGGATACTGGGCTAATGATTCACAACAACTCCTTAGTAAAGCCCACTAACTTGAAGATAATTAAAAACATAATCTCAGAATCTTGTGCAGAGCAGAGGTGCCCTTCACAAGTAGACCGTTGTCAAAAGAAAAACTCAGCACCAGGCATAATAAGGAGATATATCCCTATGAGATATTAGGCAGGCCCCCAGAATCTCCAAAACACTGATTATCCAACATAACTAGATGGTAAGTCCCTACTGCTGAAGATACCACATTCTTTGGTTGCTGAACTTTGAGAAATCAACCGCAAACTAACTGGGAAACTTCCTCCCTACCGGCTAGCTTTGATGGTTCTGAAAGGTGTTTTGCAGGCTGCTTGGGGGAAAAAAAATCAATGTTTTTATCCAGCATTAGACTGTGTGTGCTGCCATACTGACCTTCCAGTGAGATGTGCTCACTGGCTTAATAATGGCATGCCTGTCATGACGGTGACCAACCATTTCTGATGAGACTTGAGGCCTGCCTGTTTCCTAGGAGAGAATTCATACCTGATATGTCTAAACCTCATCGAAGCTCATGGCTAGAGATATGATAGGACTTACAAATTGGACATGCTGTTGCTATTTTGCTAAACAATTATGCAACAAACTGCCCTCTAAATGTCTGTATTTATACCTATGGGTCTGTGCTGCTCTCAGACTTGGTCAGGGAAGCTTCTTTTATGCAGTGAATGATGGTTAATTCAGATAATCATAACTGTTCAAAGTACTGTGAATAAATGACTGCTAATGCTTACTCCTCAAAGACTCATCCACATCACCTCCTCCCACAAAGGTCAATGAACATCCCAGAAGAGTGTCAACCAGAATCCTGGAGGGTGGAGAGGAGTGATGTGAAATGCTGTCTTTCAAACATAAGAGAATGGCCTCACCGTAAACTCCCAGCAGCTGTGATTATCTGAGCAAGACCTCTTAGAATCAAACCAGCAAGAGTTCTAGCATGGATGAGAGAGAGAGAGACTCCAAAGACCTCACCCTATCAGAAGAGCTATTAACAAAGCAGTTTGCAGCTGTAATGGTGAAAGGGTAATTTTTCTTTGGGGGTGTGGCTCCTGGTACGTGGCCCATGATCTAGTGAGTGGTCACAGGCCTGTGTGCATATTGGCACCACTAATTGGACTCAGAAAGAAGGAAGAAAAAGAGAAGGAAGAGGAGGAAGAAGAAGAAGGAAAGAAGAAGGAGGAGAAGAAAGAGGAAGAGAGGAAGAAGAGGAGGAGGAGGAGGAGGAAGAAAAGGAGGAGGAGGAGGAGAAGAAGAAGAAGAAGAAGAAGAAGAAGAAGAAGAAGAAGAAGAAGAAGAAGAAGAAGAAGAAGAAGAAGAAGAAGAAGAAGAAGAAGAAGAAGAAGGACGACTATGACACAGCAGCAGCCACAAAAAACATGAATTTGGGAGGGAGATGTGTTTGAGGGGCATCCAGAGAATGTTAGAAGGGAAAATAAATAAATTGCACCCATATATGAAATTCTCAAAAAATACATTTAACATATTATTTTAAATAGTTGATGAAATCTTAAAATAAATTGCCTTTCATGAAAACAAACAAACAAGATATGCTTAAGGAAATTTCCACTTCTTTAAGCACCCTAGGTGGGCCACTCTCAAGCACATTGATCCCCTGCCGGTAGTTTTGTTACTCTCCTTGTTGCTGTGACAAGATGCCTGACAAAAGCAGGCAAGGATCCTTTCACAGAGAAAGGAATTATTTCAGCTGATAGTTCTAAGGAAATGCGAGGAAACATGATATCTATGGAAATCATGGCAGCGGGAGCATGTGGCCAGTGATTATAATACAACAGCTCTTGGGAAGTGGAAAGCGATTCAAGCTGACCCAGCTCTCTTTTTTTTATTCAGACCATTTCCCCAGCCCAAAGAATGGTACCACCCACATTTAGGGTCTTCCTCTGTCAGTTAACCTAATCTATATAATCCTTCCCAGATATGCCCAAAGGCTGTATCTTTGGTGATTCTAAATCGCGCTAAGCTGTCAATTACTACCAACCATCACAGGATCTCAAAGTTCTCCTGAAAGTTGTATCTCTCAGCCCTTAATGCACTTCAGGATTAGCTGGAGAACTTCTTTTAAAATATGCTAACTTCTGAGCCTCATGCTGGACTAATTGAGTCAGAGTTGTAATAGCTTTAGAATTTCTCTCTCAGGGCTGTGGCAGCGGGCGGGCGGACGAGAATCTAAGCCCAGTGAGGCCCTGAAGGTGAAGAGGGCGGCAACTGGACCTGATCGGGGGGCAGAGCCAGTTCCAGGGGCCTCAAACCGAGCGTGGAATCCACGCCTGAGCCTGGTGTGGAAGCGAAGTCTGGGTCGAGTTGAGCCTGAGCCAGACCCGGAGCCCAGCCTGGGGCTGCTGCAGGACAAGCAGCCCATCGAGCTGGAGGATGTACTGGGTCTGCAGTGGATCACGGGTTGCTACCTGCGCTCCCCCTGAGGAAAATATCTACAAGATTGACTTCATCGGGTTCAAGATCCAGGACATGGACTCAGGGACTGTCCTTTTTGAAATCAAGAAGCCCCCTTGTTTCAGAACGGTTTCCCATCAACCGGCGGGACCTGAACCCTAATGCAGGGCACTTTGTTTGCTACCAATTCACATGTGCCTTCCTCCGCCTAAGGCTGATGGAAGCCTCAGTGGAGTTCACATTGGGAGACAAAACGTAATCAAGAGGCACTACTTTCAAAACCAGCTCCTCAAAAGCTTCGACTTCCACTTCGGCTTCTGCATCCCAGCAGCAAGAACTCCTGTGAGCACATCTATGACTCCCCGCCTCTCTCCAAGGAGATAATCAGTGAGATGATTTGTCACCCATCTGAGACACAGTCTGACAC
Organism: Mastomys coucha; assembly: GCF_008632895.1. Taxonomy (NCBI): domain Eukaryota; kingdom Metazoa; phylum Chordata; class Mammalia; order Rodentia; family Muridae; genus Mastomys; species Mastomys coucha. The sequence goes on along the minus strand of NW_022196905.1, from coordinate 36,132,112 downwards.
CTTCTACTTTGTGGATGATCGGCTGGTGATGCACAACAAAGTAGACTACTCCTACAGTAGAGCACCCTGACCCCCAACACTGCCCCTTGAGGCCCCTGAGGCTCTGGCCCTGTGCTGTGACCTCTCCGACATCACTTGGGGATGGATCCAGTGGCTCTGGACCCCGAATCAGTCCTGAGAGGAAAGGTGCCCAGCATCCCTAGGCAAGCCTCTGAAGCTTGTGGGAGGGGCAACAGGAAAGGCTGGCTGACCCCATGTTCAGGAAGGCCTCCTGCAAGAGGAGGACTTTTGGATGCCTCACTAGGTCCACTGGGCCTGAGTTTCAGAGTAGTGTTCCCCTCTTGACCATGACTAGATCGGGTTAGGGACCATTCTCTGTCCCTTGCCCACCACCTCCAGGCTATTTATAGTTGCCAGTTCACAGGCAAAGATCCACAGTGGGTACCCTGGTCTCAGCCCTGGACTCCTCCATCAAGCACCAAGAAACTGCCGGAGGTGTGAGAGGGGTGGGTCCAAACTGCTGCCTGTAGGACCGGGACAAACTGTATATAGTTTTCAATAAACCTTTTCTGTTCTTGGAAAAACAAAACAAAACAAAACAAAACCACTATCCCCTAGACAGGACTGTGGGGTGAATGCTGAGAGATGCTGGCTTTCAATGGTGCTGATCCTGAATCACCTGGGAGTCATCACCAAATGGTTTGCTGTGGGCTAAAATTTACTAAGCATGTATCTGAGTCAAAACCACCCATATGCTAGACACACAGAAATTAATGGTATCATCTTGTCCTCATGGGTTTCACCGAAGCATGGATGAAATAGATCATGTTAATGGAAATTCCTGTTAAGCTTTAGGATAGAGCAGACAGAACACTGAAAGGTAGCCAGTATTAAAGGACCCTGAAGAGGAATCAACACCTGAACTGGGTGTAAAAAAAAGAATACAGTGAAGCCAGTGAGAACACAGACAGTTAGGACAGTAATTCATGAAAAAAAAAAAAAAACCCACACAGGAAGAATACTCCCAAAGAACATTTAATCCAGTGTAAACACCTGATGAATTAAGAAGTCTACAGATAAGGCTAGAGATAATGTAGGGGTCATGATAGCCCAATCGGGATTTGCTGCAGAGACTGGATTTATACTAGAGGTAGATAGCACCTTTAAAAAAGTGTCAAGAAAAAAGAGTGATGAGATCCCTAAGTATTTTACTTTGACATTCTAGACATTCTATGCATATTTATTATAGCAAGAGCTAGCACCTAATTTATTCCTATCACATATCTGGCTGTTTTCTGCTCACTTTACTTCAGTTTACATAGCTAAAGTCATGCACTATTGTAGGTGTGCATCTATATAATGGTGAACAGTCAAAACTCTCTGTCCTCAGGAAGTTTCTAGATTATCAGAGGAGAAAGACAACTGTAATAATAATTAACAGAAATAATGAGAGGCCAATAGGTACAATAACAAAGAATAAGACAGTGGAACATTGGGGTTCTGGTCCTTTGGTATGTCAACTTCTCAAAGCTACAGCACCCTAGTATGTAGTCAAACATTAACCTGGTGTTACTGGAATGCTGACTGTAGCTACAGCACCTCCATGGAAGAAGAAACTACCTGTGAATCATAGCATCTGCCTTTTGCCTGTGAGGTCTGGCCTGCCCTTCCCAGCAGCCACTAGATGTGTTTCCAACTTGTCTGGCCAGTCTCCTCAATTCTATAATATACTCCTTACAGTATATCTCTCCATACATACACCGTACTGCTTCTGCTTCTCTGGCAGGGCCCTGAGTGGTATACCAGAAAACTTCTGTTTAATAGGGAAGTGCAGATGAACCTCATTTATAAGGTGATAGATGTAGAAGAAATCAGAGTCAGTGAATAAAGAGTAAGGGGATGGATAAATAGGGTAGGTTCAGGAGGACGGGAAGAATTCCAGGCAAATTAAGAAGTGCAATGCCATCCTTCCAGTCCTTACAACAATATTATGATAACATCATCAAGAACTGTGACAGGTCTGGAATTTTTCCCTGCTCACTGAAAAACAAGTCATCTTGCCACACAGAGTTGCTGCCAGAAGACTCTAGGCTCCTGCATCACAAGCATGGGTGATATTACCCATGGCGCACTTGGCAACAAGAGCTCCACTCATGCTCATATCAGGTCCCTTTGCTTCCCCACATCCCACAGAAAGAATATCAATGGCATACTATCAACAAATATTACAGCTGAGAAATCCAAGCTTCCAAAAACCCCAGTCGTTTTACTGGGACCACCTTCAATCTTTCAACTTGTATTTAGCAAAGATGGTATATTTGCTATACTGATCTGAAATTGCATTCTCCCAAGGTAGAAATCACTGTATTTCTCATGTCTGTTTTCATACATGGGTACACAAGTGTTTCAGAATGTAAACTCACAAGGGCTGCAGGACAGAGAACCTTTAGGAAGACATCTCCCATTTAACAGATGAGGGAAATAAGACACAGATGTTATGAATGCTTTGCCTGAAATCCAACAGCTAGTGAATGAAGGCTGGGTATTCATCTATCTTCTCCCACTAAAACACCAAAAGTCCAACCAAAATTGAGTAAACTATCACACAGTCAGAGCCTGAAAAAGTGCTTAGCATGTAAATCAGTGCCCCTCAAAATAACGTAAATGAGTGGAATGATGTCTGAGAGAGTCACTCCTAAAAGACAGCAAGGATGCTTCTTGCTTGCACAAAGCTGAGATTGTGGATGCCTTTAAATACCTGTGGGTGTGCGTGGGTGTGGGTGTTGTGTAAATATACCTATGTCCATGCCCCTCAGGTGCTTCTATTATGGTGAAGCAATAAAATCAGAGATTGTGACCAAGACGACAAGAAAACAAAAACAGGTAAAAATGTAAGCGAGTGTCTTCAGATTTTTAGTGACATCGAATTCATTTCTCACACAAATCTGTGACTCATTAATCACTGTAGTGTTTGTAAAGAAACAGTCTGGGAGAAGAGCTGTCCTGGGTCTCTATTTACACTCAGTAAGGACATGGGCAGTAAAAATAAGAATCAAAGACAAGGTGTGCCCTTGACCCTTGTGCCTTCCGTTTTCTCTTGATACCCTCTGCTTAACTGGATTTTCAAATTCAAAAATTCAAGTCTCTGGATACTTTCATCTGCCTGCTGCTACACCTAACATTTCTTGCTGAACTAAAAATGCTATGATTGTCTTTGAAGAATGTGATTTAAACTATCACTGGGTTTCTTTTACAATAATCTTCTTAAACTAAGATAAACACAGAAATGACACTCATTCCTCTCAGGAAAAGAAAAATCATAAAACAGGAGAGAACTTACAGAGGAAAAGACCACAGTAGCATAAGGAAAGTGAATTTGGCTTACCCTCTGGGAACTATTTTGAAAAGCTATTTACATTGCACGTAGACCAGCAAGTTCTTGAAGTCATCTCCTTCTCCCCAAAGGAAGAGGTGAATTAGAGAAAATCTAATCTCCAAGTCAGCTCTGCTACCCTAGCACAAATGAATGAAAGCCCTTGAAAACCTTATTTGTCCATATTTGTTAAATGTTTGTTCCTCCCAAAACTCCTATAAAATAATACTTTCTACAATAGTCTAGATCGCTATAGTCCAAAGAATATGTGTCTTTCTGTCACCATAACTCTGAATTCTCTATAGAAATATGGCCTTGGTAGCAAGAAGAAATCCTAAACCCTAAAGCCCCATGTCACCAACAAATGACAATAAGTGAAAGTGTCACTGGCCAGTGAGATTGGTTGTATCATGTAGTTATATACAGATTATGAGAGAAATATTAGATACTATATTGTTATGGGTTTTGTATGGAATGTGGTGAAGGCTTGGTCCCAAGTTGGTAGTGTCATTGAGAAGTGATTGGATCATGAGACTGCTTGATCTAATTAATGTACTTACTACTCCACTGATGGAGTCATAGTTTGCTGCCACTGTTAACTAGGAAGTGAGGTCAGGTTGGAGAAGTGGGTCTTTAAATGATCTATCTTGTCTCCTGACCTCTTTTGTTCTGGATTCCCTAAGGTGAGCAGCCTCTTCTATCACATGCTCCCACTGTGATACGGTTCTACTCAACCACACTCTCCTTGCAATGGAGCCAGTCAAGTGCAAGCTAAAATCAGAAGCCAAAAAATATTGCCATTCTCTCAAAGTTCCTTATGTCCGATATATGGTCACAATGCCAGAGTTTAACACACACGAACACACACACACAAACATACACACATGTACACACACACAAAGTGTCCTTAGAAGTCCAGATGGAAGATTCTAAGATGGGGACCGGCATGACACTTGGCATTTTCAGATGTCACTTTTACTAGTTAATTGGAGAAGAGACCAAGGCAAGAGAATGAGAAAAAACCAGCATGATTCTCTGGGTGAAAAAAAAAAAAAAAGTGACCGGGTCAAGCGTGATCTCAGTAGACCTAAGTAAAACTGAGTGTTTTTAGGAGATGAATTAATATGAATTTATGTTAGAATAATGTCAGGATTATGGGCAAAGGGGGATGGGGCATAGATGAGCCCCCATCTTTCACATGTGAGCAACTAGTCATTTTCTGAGTTAAAAAAGTTATAACTGAGAGAAAAAGTCACAATCTATTTTAAACTTTCTTAATTGTGGTGACAAAATATGTGACATGAAATAACCAAGTGGCTCATGGTTTGATGGAACAACCCATCATAGTAAGAAATGCAGGATTACAAAAAGAAAAAAAAAAAGAGGCCCTCAGCTGCAGTGCCAAAAACGAGAAACAGCTTGCTCAAATCTGGGCAGAGTGGGAAGCAGACACGGGCAGTAAAACTCAAGGCCTGTAAAACAGGTGACTTCTTCCAGTAAGACTTTCCCTCTCACAAGTTCTATTCCCCCTAAAACAGCATGATTATTGTGAGCAATGATTTACATATTATATATAATAGTCTACTCCTGGCTTCTGTCAGACCATAGCTATTTAGTAATGCAAAGTCCATTAAGTCCAAATTTAAAAGTCTCCATGGTCTAAATAGTTCCAATGAAATAAAACCTCTATGCCTTGAAGTCTCTTTAGAGACTCAGAACACACTTAACTCTGAGCCCCTATAAAACCAGAGTATCCAGTACAAGGCGTGATTTCCCTCTTGTTGAGCAGGCCTTACATTCATTCAAAGAGCTCTTAATTATTGCCAAGGTATGTATGCACTGCTACAACCTTAAGGTCACCATGCCATGCTGATCACTGTTGTGGTTTAGAGGCATCAAAGCTGGGTAGGACTATAGCCAATTACCCCAGGGCTAGTCAAGTCAATGATCTTCGAGGAGCACATACAACCACCACTTACTAAACAGCACAATCACTAACTAAATTATATTTGTCTTTACACCCATAGATAACTGTAGTCCTAATGCCTCGTCAAGGAAACCTTTTTTTTTTCTCTTTAAAATAGACAATGACAGTTACAGAAAACTACAAGCAATCAAAATGTAGAATTGTGGAACCCAGTCCCGACTGATACTTCTCCAACACAATTCCTACACCTAAGGCTCAGGGATCATTACAGGAGAGGCAGTGAAAAGATTCTAAGAAACAGAGGAATAGGGAGTTTTCTATGAGACTGTGCCTCCTAGAAATGTCAAAGGCTGCACCCATAAAGTCTCACCTATATGGATGCCTGAACAAGAACAAGGACAACAGCAACAGGCATGTTAACATAGACAGGGGAAAAGCTCATCAGGCTTCAATCCTTGACAAAGAACTACAAGCAACTTAGGAACACCGGAAAGAGAGATAGTCTTTCCGAGGAAAGCACACACCAAATTGTTATCTAATACCAGATAGTCAACCTAGAAAACATATACATACAAATAACATTAGATGGGCTGAGCAGGTGCTATTTACATGTTTTGGGATTCATATGCACACACACGCACACACACATATACACACACAGAAGAGAGAGAGAGGGAGAGAAAGAAAGAGAGAAATTGTAATAAAGTGTAACAAATAAAAAAAAAAGCCATGAGTTTTAAAGAAATCTAGGTGGATCCATGGGAGGGCTGAGGAGTGGAAAGGGAAGGGGGAAATGGTTTAATTATAATCTCAAAAAAAAAAAATGAACTCCAGGCAGTCTGTAACATAATACACACACAATGGCACAAAGTAAATATCCCCATTCCAACAGGGAACACTGGAAATCCAGCAAAGATCAAACCAAAAGCAGACTAGATTCCAGCAAGACAAATACCAACCTCTGCAACAACATGACAGGTATCTGGGTCTCCTGATGGCATCAATACTCCAATAGCCTGTGTAGCATTACTCCTCCAGCTCTGCTACTTGTGTCTCCCTTTTAGGGTGGGTCTATTCCATCCCTGAAGCACTCCTCAGTGAACACTGCATGTTATGGACTCCTCCATGTCCTGAGGTCTCCATTACAACATAGGTTTCATTTCCATAGCTCTTGCAATGGTTTCTCATGACTTCATTGCAGGGAATCAGATGCTATCCCACATTGCCTGGCTTCACATTTCTAGAACTTTGGTGTAAGCCTCCACTATCTCCTCATACTGAAACTTTTATATGTGCACAACTAGCGCCATGTGGATGAGATGTCAAAGTAGAATTGTTGAGATAGGGTAGTCTTTAAATAGAAATCTGGGTCTAGAACAACAACATGAACTAACTAGTACCCTCAGAGCTCCCAGGGACTCAACCACCAACCAAGGACTATACATGGTGGGACTGATTGTTCTGGCAGCATGTGTATAGTAGAGGATTGCAAAGTCAATCATCAATGGGAGGAGAGGCTCTTGGCCCTGTGAAGGTTCTGTGCCCCAGTGTAGGGGAATGCCAGGGCCAGAAAGTGGGAGAGGGTAGGGTGGCAAGCATAGGGATAGGGGAGGCAACAGGGGTTTGTTCTTGTTGGTTTTGTCTGTTTGTTTGTTTGCTTGCTTGTTTTTTGGAGGGGAAACTAGGAAAGGAGAAATCATATGACATGTAAATAAAGAAAATATCTTTAAAAAAAGAATTTCAAGCTGAGAACATGAAAAAAAGTTGTTTGATATGAAACAACAATCAAAAAAAAAAAAAGAAACCTGGGTCTAAGACAAAAGGAAGATTGGATGATCAGAATTAAAAGCATCTGTAGCACTAAGGATTTTTTTTTTTAATGTCAAGTGAGTAAATAGAATTGCTCAGAAGGGGCTTTGTGGATAAGGAAGAGAAAGGCTCAAGATTGTTCCAGATATGTGTCAATATATTAATATAGGAAAGAAGGAATATCCATCAAAAAAAAAAGGTGGAAGACAATGCCAGACAGCTGGCATGAACAGCTGGAGAGCCTGAAATCAGAGAAATCTCAACAAGAAAGTATTTCGTAAGGATGGCACAGCCAACTGTGGTGAACAAGAACAAAAAGGAGTCATATTACATATTACATGATATTGAAAGCTTTCCATTGTGGTCTACACTGAGAGCATTTAGTTCCTATGGTGGTTTGAAAGAGAATAGCATTCATAGGCTCATATAGTTAAAAGTTTAGGCCCTAGTTGGTGAGCTGTTTAGGATGGATTAGAAGGTGTGGCCTTGTCAGAGGAGGTGTGTTCCTGAAGTTGGACTTTGTTGAAGTTGGACAGGGGTTTGTTCTTGTTGTTTTTTGTTTGTTTGTTTGTTTGTTTGATTTTTGGAGGGGAAACTGGGAAAGGAGAAATCATATGACATGTGAATAAAGAAAATATCTAATAAAAAATTAAAAAAAAAAAGGATAGATGCAATAGATGGAAGCCTATATGATTTACAAGAAAAAAAAGGTGTGGCCTTGTCAGAGGAGGTGTGTTGCTGAAGTTGGACTTTGAGGTTTCAAAAACCATGCCAGACTTAGACTCCCTCTCTTTGCCTCCAGCTTGCAAATCAGATGTAAGCTCTTACCAACTTCTCCAGCGCCATGCTTGCCTGCTTGCTATTAATGCTCCTACCAAGATGTTCATGGACTGTAAACCTCTTAAATTGTAAGCAAGCCCCAATTAAACTGCCTTCTTTTATATTTCCTATATCACTGTGTCTCTTCACAGCAATAGAACAGTAACTAAGAGACCCTTAAAGTGAGGACTGGAGGAAGTGTGGTGCGTGTAGTAGAGTTCATACTGAATGGACAGGGAAGAGCTTTGGAGATAAAGGAGTAGAAGCAACTTGTGTAGATATACCACCCAAGAATCCTGAAAACAGGGGAATAAGAGAGAGGAACAGAGGGTAAATATGAGCAAAACACATTATATGCATATGAAATTTTCAAAGAATCAATAAGCACTTTTAATTAAGAAAAAATGTGATAATCTTAAAAATAAAGAAAAGTGTTGATACTATTTATGCAGCAACTTGAGAGTCAAGTGATTCTTAAGGGTCCCTAAGAGGATGCCAAACTAAATAAGAGAATAAATAGATTAAGAGAGAGAGAGAGAGAGAGAGAGAGAGAGAGAGTAAAAGCCAGTAGAGGTGGTATGATTGAGAAACTGAAGTAGAGTTTGCTTGGGAACCTTGTCTGTGACCAGAGTATCAACAATGAGGAAAAGGGAATGGAACAGTCAGAGAAGAACTGCAAACAGAAGAGGAAGGGTTAACCATATTTCCCTTACAGTAACCACTTCAGTTAATCCTGTAGCATGAAGTCTGAAATCCCTTCTCCCATATAAAGAGACAAAATTGCAAATTGGTTTATGGTATTGCCATAGGCCTAGACAAAATATTAATAGTAAAACCAGGATTCACCCTGAGTCTTTAGTCTCTAAACAGAAGGTCCACCTTCTCCCACCTCCCCATCCTCCCCATCCTCCTCACCAATCTTCATTCTCCCTTCCCATGCCTTCCCTCTCCTCTCCCTTTCCTGTCTCCTGCTCCCTTTCTCCCAGTTACCTGTTTTGAATGCAGCTCAGGTTCTGCTGCAAAATCAATCTTGGAATTAGTGTACTGAAACCCCATGGCACACATTTTTCAGCTTAGATTTTTACATTCTATCAAAGGACAGATTCGCTAGCAGATTAAAGCTGTTTGAAGCCTTCTGGAGTTTTATGCCTGGGTTGTTTGTACTTAGCGACCTCTCAAGTTCTGGATGTTAAAATGTGGCTTCTCTTCTTCTTTTCAATTTTGTTGACAATTTCCATTAGAGCCCTGTTATCCCTTTGGATTGCTTCAATATGAAACTGTGTTAGAGGTTAAAGATTGCATTTGCCAAGGTTGGAAGCTGACTTCAGCTTCTAAATGCAAGACTTCACCCTAAAGACAAGATTGTCTGTGCTGTAAGTTCATTTACACCTGGCATCTGCTGTGACTTAAATACTCCCTAGTGCTCTCGTGTTGAAAACTTGTTCTCAAGTGCAACAGTGTTGGAAGGCAGGTCCTAACATGAGGGGATTCAAAACGGTATCACTGGAGTAAGTCAGGTATTATGAGTAGGTTTGTTTATTAAATAAGTAAACAAACAAACAAACAAACAAATCCCTCTGGCTCTCCACTCTTGTCCTTTTTAGCCTGTCATCTTCCATCACAGATTGAACATTTCTACTCATTATAAGCAGCCAAATCTCAGATGTTGTTGATATGGATCTTACATGTGCCGTGAAGGCTATGTGCTAAAACGACTGTCAACTTTCCTAATGATGTGACCCTTCAATACAGTTAGTTCCTCATTGGTGACCCCCAACCATAAAATTATTTCATTGTTCATTCATACCTGTAATTTTGATACTGTTAAGAATTATTATATAAATATCTGATATCCAGGATATCTGATACTTGATTCCCAAAGAGGTAGAGACCCACAGGCTGCGAAGTGCTGTGCTACAGGTTTTGTCACCAGCTCTGTTGAGAGGCAATGTAGTCTTTAACAGGTGGGATCCAGAAGAAGAAAGTAATATCACAGAGAGTGTGCCTTTGAGTTGGGACCTGAGCACCTCTGATTCTATCTTTACTCCTTGGCTACCACAAGGAGGGCAGCTTCTTCTGCTACTTAGCAGCATGGCTTCATTCCAGCAGTGCACAGCTTCATTCCACACCTAGTGACAACTAAGCTAAGCAACCATGGGCTAAAAAGTCCAAAAATATGAGCCAAACAAACCTTCCTTCCTTAGAGGTTGGTTATCCTGAGTTAGATATTACATGCTGTTCACTGTTTGTAGCACTGAGACGCAAACCTAGAAGACAATGCTAAGCAAGAATGCTAACATTACCATTTTAACTACAAACTCAATCCAGGTACTGTTGCAGCTTTAAACAATATTCTACTAGAGCATCAAAGTCAAAACATTCTTCTTCCATTAAAAGGGACCTGACACCATCCTTAAGACAGGGTGACAGATAGTAGGTATTAAAATCACTCAACTAAATGTCTTTATTGTGCAAAATGAATGAAAGTATATAAATGCACGAGTGTAAAAGAGGAAGAATTAATTAAGCTACATTTTACTTGAAATCTACTAGCAAACAAAAGGTTGAAATGGGAGTCTGAAATTTCATAAACTCTAAATATGCCAAGTTCCAACCACCTCATTAGCATAAAATAATATGCCTGCCAATTCATTTTGGGTGATCTAGTAGAAAATTTTGCTACAAATAAATTATTTGAATGAAACGATATCTGCTTCATTACATTAAATAGTATTATGATGGCCTAAAGTGCTAGAGAGAAACCAGTGCACTTTTAAGGACCTGTACTAAAATCACACTGGTGTTCAAAGATAGAGGGAGATTACCAGGATCGAGAACTGCACAATGGAGTGAAAAGCATGCAGGACTTGAACTTTTGAGGCAAACTCCAATCTGCTGTGTCAAGACTGTATGATTTCATGCCAAATGTTTGCCCTTGATGAACTGGTGTCTTCTTTTCTGAATGAGAGGAATACACACAATAAAATCTCTCTTAGGATTGCAGCAAAAGTTACACGAAAGTGGTCATATAAGCATCCAGTAAGAGGTAGACATCATTTACCCCAAACTCTTAGAGCCTGTGTATCACTATGTTACTGCTCAATGGTATTTAAAATCTTAATGTTTGAACATGAAAACAGTAGGCCTTGGGGAAAGCACTTACCATCATCTGCCCTTCCTCTGTGCCCATCCCTTTCTCTCTCTCTTTTTTTAATTTTTCATTGGTTATTTTATTTACATTTCAAATGTTATCCCACTTTCCAGTTTCCCCTCCTCTAACCCTCTACCTTCTACTCCCCTCTCCCTACAATGAGGGTGCTCCCCCACCCACCTACCCCCTTCCTGCCTCACCACCCTAGCATTTCCTTATACTGGGGCATCAAGCCTTCACAGGACCAAGGGCTTCTCTTCCCACTGATGCCAAATAAGGCCATCCTCTGCTACATATGCAGCTGGAGCCATGGGTCCCATGTGTACTTTTTGGTTGGTGGTTTAATCCCTGGGAGCTCTGGGTGGATCTGGTTGTTTGGTACTATTGTTCTTCCTATGGGGTTGATAACCCCTTCAGCTCCTTCAGTCCCTTCCCCTAACTCCTCCATTGGGGTCCCCATGCTCAGTCCAATGGTTGGCTGCAAGCATCTGTATCTGTATTGATCAGGCTCTGGCAGAGCCTCTCAGGAGACAGCTATACCAGGCTCCTGTCAGCAAGCTCTTCTTGGCATTAGCAATAGTGTCTGGGTTTGGTGGCTGCATATGGGATGGATCCCCAGGTGGGACAATCTCTGGATGGCCTTTCAGTCTCTGCTCTACTCTTTGTCCCCATTTTTCCTTTCTCTTAATGCATAGATTTCAAGGGCAGATTCCAGTGCACTATGGAGAAATCTCTGAGATGGCAGTCTTCTCTCTGTTTTAAACAGCTGAGGGGAGGAGGCTTCCAATAAGGAAGGCAGCTAGCTCAACAGCTTGGAGTTGATTACCATACTGTCTTCATCCTGTATTTCCATGGCTAAGGGTGAGATAAGTGGGCCATTTGGAATGGAAATTATGGCCTGATATGCCAGGGTATACTTAGAAATCTCACTTAGTAGAAAACAGCTGATCTCTCATCACTGCCCAAGACTTATTGAATCTCCATCCCCAATAAGTCATGAGTTACAGAATGATGGAGCTTAAAGTAAACATGGCCCTAAGTCTGGTAAGTCTGGAAATATCTAATACATGAACACCAGTGAGTGCAAAGTCACGTGTCCTAACCAAGGAACCCTATTAGAGAGTTTCAGTGAGTTACATGTGCTTTCTTTAAAAAAAAAAAAAAGAAAGAAAAGAAAGAAAAGCAATTTCAGTCAACTAAGTGAGTCTTTATATTAACCTGGCTCTGCAAAACATATGAAGGAAAATAAAGCTCTTCATCCTTGGTAGTGACCTCATGGCTTTTATAAGTAGTTTAAAAGCCAAAAAGCCTTGAAAACTAGTTCACCATACAGCAGATACTAAACAGATGTCACTGAGGTGAACAAGAGACTGCATGGATTATCTAGTCAACACACAATGACATTTTTGTGTGAATTATTTAAAGTTCATTAAGTTAGCTCCAAAATGGTCATGTTGTCTTGAAAGATGGCAAGTAAAAAGAGACATGTCATAGAGCATGGTGCTATACTGATTAGAACATGACTGATAGGCACTAGTCATGGAAGAGGGGCAGGTGCTTGCCATTAACTGGGCTTCATTAGAAGGGGTGACATACTGTAAATGCTAAGCAGTACTAATGTTAGCTATCTCAGGTGAAAAAGCCTTCTGCATGCATGAGATTTCTGGGTAGGAGACAGAGTTTACAATTAGAGTCAAAGTTGTAAACCTATAAAGCTACTCTTCTAGAGAAAAAGAATATTTGATTGGCTGACTACATTTCTATGAGTTTTAAAAGTTTCTCTCTGCATCTCTTGAAAAATGAAGATTACAGAGTGTATACTCGAAACCAAAGACTAGGGGAAAATAACTAACCACAGAATCAATTCCTTGTCTTAAGTAGATCAAAGTCCAACTTTCTTGAGAAAATAAGATGTCATGTTGAGATCCTAGAACCAGAATCAAAAACAGCGTTACAAGACCACATACAAAAGAAGACAGCAGCCACCAGAAAGGGCCACATACTAGTAGGAATCCTGACATGATGTGCAGGAAACAGATACATCACCTTCCTGGTAACTAGGATCACTTTACAGGAGAAAGTTTGAGAAAGAGACTTCAACGGACCAAATTAGCATCCTGACCTCTCCATGTTGAAGTACAGAAGTTTCTGAGCTGATCTGAAATAATGAGGGACATTTTTCCACCATAATAAATATTGGATTTCCTAAGAATATCTAAAACAAAGAAAGAGGACTCCTGAAGAATGCCAAGGAAAAGGAGTGACAGTCTCACACATGTGACTGGAACAAGTTGAAAACCATGTAGAGTTACAAAGGTAACTCTGGTTTATTCAAAGAGATTTTGGAGCATAAGGTCCCAGCTTCAAGGATCAGGAGAAACAAAACAGCTAAAAACAAAGGCTCAGACTTTATCCTAAAAAGTTTGTGATGCACTTAAGGGCATGAGCCAGAGGAAGCCATTATGGACTTATTTGTAAACTGCCTTCAATAGCTATGTAAGTGGGGGGTACTGCTTGATGGGAGTAAACACCAATTAAACAAGCATTTAGGAAGTGAATGTGATACATGCTGAGCTTTGAGAAAACAGAGTTTTGAGAACTGGGATATGAATTTGATAAAAGTGACATGAAAACCCAAGCTAAGACAGAGTGGGGAGTTTACCCAGAATCTGCTTGAAGGAAATTGGACATGCTCATAAACAGTGAAGAAAGAAAAAGGAGATTTTTGGCACCAACTTTCCTTTATTCTAAATCCCAATAGTCATAAGACTCAAACACATGACTTCCAAGTACTGCTTAATTTAGAGCTGCTTTTGTAAATGGCTCTTCATTGAAACAGACCACTCTGTCCTCGTCTGTACTGTCTACTGCTGCCTTTACTCAGACATGAAGTTAAGTGGTACTGAAGAAACTAAACATCCAGTTATTTGTTCCTTAACAGAAAATGGTTGCTGAACTCTCTACCTCCTAATGTTTGGGTCAATGACTCATGCCATAAAAAGGTAACCTTGGGAGGTCAACATGTATGTGAGTTATCTTGGGCTAGAAATCCACATTTTTATTACCATATGAGATGCTTCTCTGTGAATCTATGTTTTCTCATCCATATAATTGGTTATATTTTACTCATTTATCTATTAGTCAAAGATAGAATTTGCCACATAGTGCTGTTCTGAGGGTCAAATGACATAATGTAAAATACTCTGAGCAGAGTAGTGGGCCTCTGATTGTAGAGGGTAGCCTAGCATGCTTAGGCTATTTGATAGAGAAAAATAAAGAAGGAAGGAAGAGAGAATCAATCTGTCTACTAGCTTAGCTCCTATTTTAACAAAATAGAAAACTTTAACAACAGGGAGAATTGTAAACCATTTAGAAGACAGGCCATCTATTTTCCCCTCAAAGTTAGCATCCAGGAATCATCAGCATCGTCATCTTGTGTCATTGTAAAAGGCCAATTTCTTTTTTTTTTTTTTAACTTTATTTTTTACTTATCCACCTTACATCCCAGTCACTGCCCACCTCCCTGTTACCCTCTCCCACAATCCTTGCCCATTTCTAAACCTACCTAAATCTCGGTAAGCTACACCCACCACTAAGATGGTAGACAGAAACATACAATTTATAAATTCCACCAGTAACTTCCATACAAAGTTATTGCTTAGCAGTTTCTTCTAAGATTAAAACATTCCATCTTGCAGAAGCTCATTAAGACATGAACAGCTCTGGGCTGGAGAGATGGCTCAGTAGTTAAGAGTACTGACTGCTCTTCCAAAGATCCTGCATTCAAATCCCAGCAACCACATGGTGGCTCACAACCATCCACAACAAGATCTGATGCCCTCTTCTGAGTGTCTGAAGACGGCTATAGAGTACTTACATATAATAAATAAATAAATAAATAAATAAATAAATAAATAAATAAATCTTTTTAAAAAAAGATATGAACAACTCAAACTGCTTCAGAAAGTTCATGAAACTGATCATATTCATCGCCCTTCCTTCCCAAGTTTTAGAGGCAGTGAAGACGACTGTCTCAGACAAACCAAGATGCAAAGAAGACTCTGAGACCAGACCAGCTAAGAGACCAGCCAAACTACCTAGAAGAAACAAAGACAAAACAAATGGACTGAAAAAGTCTCAGAACAACCAGCCACCTACCTGGAAATGACACTCCTGAGTGAGCTGAACTGTCTGCATGGATGTATAGTGTGCTACAAGCAGGTTTCCAATTTTGGTGATATGTCACCCATGCTGGTGTGGGCTTTGGTAATACAGCTGTCTTTGAGTCATGTCTGCTCCTGCTAAGTAAACCTCTAACCCACATCCCTGTAAGTAACCCTATATATGTTTCAACTCTGAGAGGAAGGATCTCTCCAAAGTGAGTGTTAGAGCTCCAAGAGGAAATATTTCTCCAATGCAAATGTAACAGCATTGAGGGGAAAGTTTTCCCCCAATACACATGTTAAAGCTCTGAAGGAGAAGGTATCCTGTCAGTTAGGAGCCAAAGAATACCACAAACTCATACCATTCAACAAACCTTACACAAGAGATTTTTTTTATATACATTTATTTTTTCATTGGATATTTTATTTATTTACACTTCATGTGTTATCCCCTTTCC
>NW_022196905.1:36084778-36116248 GCF_008632895.1 Mastomys coucha | reverse complement strand
CCCCCCCCGCATTTCTCTACACTGGGGCATCAAGTCTTCATGGGACCAAGGGCCTCTTCTCCCATTGATGCCCGACAAGTCCATCCTCTGCTACATATGTGGCTAGAGCCATGGGTCTCTCTATGTATACTCCTTGGTTGGTGATTTAGACCCTGGGAACTCTCGTTGGTTGGTATTGTTGTTGTTCTTATGAGGTTGCAAACCTCTTAGGCTCCTTTAGTCATTTCTCTAACTTCTCCATTGGGGACCCTGTGATCAGTTCAATGGTTGGCTGTGAGCATATGCCTCCATATATGTCAGGCTCTGGTAGAGTCTCTCAGGAGACAGCTATATCAGGCTCTTGTCAGTGTGCACTTCTTGGCATCCACAATAGTGCTTGAGTTTGGTGATTGTACATGGGATGGATCCCCAGGTGGGACAGTCTATGGATGGCCTTTCCTTCAGTATTGTTCCACACTTTGTCTCTGTAATTGCTCCCGTGAGTATTTTGTTCTCCTTTTAAGTATGACAGAAGCACCTACACTTTGGTCTTCCTTCTTACTGAGCTTCATGTGGTCTATGAATTGTACCTTTGGTATTCCAAGCTTTTGGACTAATATCCACTTAACAGTGAGTGCATACCATGTGTGATCTTTTGTAATTGGGTAACCTCACTCAGCATGATATTTTCTAGTTCTATCCATTTGCCTAAGAATTTTATGAATTCATTGTTTTTAATAGCTGAGTAGTACTCCATTGTGTAAATGTACCATATTTTCTTTATCCATTCCTCTGTTGAGGGACATCTGGGTTCTTTCCAGCTTCTGGCTATTATAAATAAAGATGGTATGAACATAGTGGAGTATGTGTCCTTGTTATATGTTGGAGCATCTTTTGGATATATGCCCAGGAGTGGTATAGCTGGGTCCTCTGGTAGTATTATGTCCAATTTTCTGAGGAACCATCAGACAGATTTCCAGAATGGCGGTTGTACCAGCTTTCAATCCCACCAAAAATGGAGGAGTGTTCCTCTTTCTCCACATCCTTGCCAGCATCTGCTGTCACCTGACTTTTTGATCTTGGCCATTCTGACTGGTGTGAGGTGGAATCTCAGGGTTGTTTTGACTTGCATTTCCCTGATGACTAAGCATGTTAAACATTTCTTTAGGTGCTTCTCAGCCATTTCGTATTCCTCAGTTGAGAAATCTTTGTTTAGCTCTATACCTCACCTTTTAAATAGGGTTATTTGATTATCTGAAATCTAATTTCTTGAGTTCTTTTTATGTATTGGATATTAGCCCTATATCAGATGTAGGATTGGTAAAGATCTTTTTCCAATCTATTGGTTGCCATTTTGTCCTATTGACAGTGTCCTTTGCCTTACAGAAGCTATGCAATTTTATGAGATCCAATTTGTTGATTCTTGATCTTAGAGTATGAGCTATTGGTGTTCTGTTCAGGAAATTTTCCCCTGTGCCCATGTATTTGAAGCTCTTCCCCACTTTCTTTTCTATTAGTTTCAGTGTATCTGGTTTTATGTGGAGGTCCTTGATCCACTTGGACTTGAGCTTTGTACAAAGAGATAAGAATGGATTGATTTACATTCTTCTACATGCTGACCATCAGTTGAGCCAGCACCATTTGTTGAAAATGCTGTGTTTTTTCCACTGGATTGTTTTAGCTCCTTTGTCAAAGATCAGGTTACCATAGGTGTATGGGTTCATTTCTACGTCTTCAATTCTATTCCATTGATCTTCCTACCTGTCTCTTTACCAGTACCAGGAAGTTTTTGTCACTATTGCTCCGCAATGCAGCTTAAGGTCAGGTATGGTGAATCCCCCAAAAGTTCTTTTATTGTTGAGAATAGTTCTTGCTATCCTGGGTTTTTGTTATTCCAAATGAATTTCCAAATTGTTCTTTCTAACTCTATGAAGAATTGAGTTGGAATTTTGATGGAGATTGTGTTGAATCTGTAGATTGCTTTCAGCAAGATGGCTATTATGATAGGATACTTAAGTGACCCCAAAAACTCCACCAGAGAATGCCTAAACATGATAACTTTAGCAAAGAGACTGGATATAAAATTAACTCAAACAAATCGGTAGCCTTCCTCTACTCAAAGGATAAACAGGCTTCAAAAGAAATCAGGGAAACAACACCTTTACAACAGTAGTCACAAATAATACAAAATACCTTGGTGTGACTCTAACCAAGCAAGTGAAAGATCTATGATAAGAACTTCAAGTCTCTGAAGAAAGAAATCAAAGAAGATCTCAGAAGATGGAAAGATCTCCCATGCTCATTGATTGGCAGGATTAATATAGTAAAAATGGCCATCTTGCTGAAAGCACACGAGAGATTTATTGGAAGAGAAAAATCCAGAAGGGTGGCTATTTCTCCTTGGGTGAGAAGCAACAGGAAACTGAGTAACAGACTAGCTTATATAGGTTTCTTGGAAGGAGGGTATTCTAGGGTGAAGATTCCCAGCATGAGTATCTTAGTTAGAGTTTCTATTGCTATGAAAAGATTCCATGACTCTTACAGAGGAAAACATTTAATTAGGGATGGGTTACCATTTTAGAAGTTTAGTCTGTCATCTTTATGGCAGAAACCATGGCAACATGCTGGCAGACATGGTGCTGGAGAAGGAGCTAAGAGTTCTACATCTTGATCTGTACTCAGTAGAAGGAGACCATGTTGAGCTTCTGAGATCTCAAGCCTTCCTCACATGACACACCTCCTCCAACAAAGCCACACCTATTCCAAAAAGGCCACGTCTCCTACTACTGCCACTCCCTGGGGACCTATAGGGGTCATTTTATTCAAATTACCACAGTGGGGATTGCTGGGATTTCGAGCTGGGGGATTGGTGGGGTTTCAAGTTCTGGGACTGTTGGGTATTTTTAGCTCAGAGATTGGGGAGATTTGATAGGTTTTTAAACCCAGCAGTGGGATCATATCTTTTACCCTGTAAACTCCAATGAAACTTTACAAAGTTAGTCTTTCTTTGAGGGTACCTCTACTTTGTCTTTAGTTCCTTATCTCTAGTGAGCAGATGTATGTGTTTGTTGTATCTCTCTAGAAAAATAATTGTCAAACAACAGTGAAGACTTGAGAACCACTGCTCTGTGTCTGTGCTTCCTGAATTAGAGTATGGAATATTCACTTAAGAGAAAATAGCTTATTGTTTTATGTCAGTTTTGATGAATACAAGAAATTGAATATCATAACTTGGGATTTATTATTTGTAGATGGTGGAGCTCAGTGTAAAAGGTAAATTTAGTTTTAAAAGCAATCCAATTCAAATATATTAAATTTTACACACAGTAGAAATATTGCCCACTCCTAGAAAAGTAAGTGATAGTTAGAAAATTATCTAACTTGTAGAAATTGCCCAAGGAGCCTTGCCAGATGCCCAGCTATATTAAACTACTGTTTGAGCATATACAGCCATTTGCCCCTTTTATTTTTCTTAGAGATTTGTAGCTAAGTCATATCTTATATTAAAACATACAGGAGCCAAGGAGATGAGTGTGAAATATATATGAAATTTGAGCTCAACGTATAAGACTTCAAAGGAATTTCGTGCTGTTTCCCCAGATCCACCCACCTCCACCATCTTTCCCCCAAAGAAATTCTATCCTCTTTTGTTAGCAGACCTAGATAAAAAATGCCTTAAGAAATAGTTATGTGGAACTTCTACTTGAACTCCCTTTCCCACCCAGAAGACTGTACAAGTCCCCACTTTCTCTCCTTTCAGTTACACACTCACAGGTAAGCTTCCATTAAATGTCCTGGGATGCTATTTGCAGACACCACATGGCACAATCTAATGAACTACATTGCTACACATTTGAAAATGTGAAGTCTTACTCAAAAATTTTATTGTGTTATTTGGTTGTTGTGAATTTAAATTTCATTCACATGTAAAACAGCTGAGAATTCATACACTAAGAAAAACTTGGCTTCCCAGAAAGACTGGCATGCTTATTTCAGAACTTATAAAGTATTATATATATTAACATATGTCAAATTAGTTTACAAGTAAATACACAGTGTATAGGTGTGCATATACACAAGAGGCCTCCATCTTCCTCTCATCTCACATTGCCACTTGCAAACAAAAAAGATGGCAATGAAGCCCAAGTGCCTCTAATGGTCCGAAGAACCTGCAGGATACTTACATAACTCAAGACACTTAGTAGACTATGGCTGGCACCATAGGCTGTACACCTAGTACTCATACCCCAGGAACTCCAGTGCCAGCCTCAGCCTCAGATACAGATTAATCCATACCAATTAGCACTTGATGCTCTCCAGAGCACCTAAAGTCTTGAGCCATTAACAAGTTACCTGTGAAGTTTAAGTGAGGCACATAGGAGTGGTTTTTAGTGGTTCCAAATCTGTGGGTTATGACCCATTTGGTAGTTCCATATCAGATACCCTACATATCAGATATTTATATTATGATTCATAACAGTAGCAAAATTATTTTATGAAGTAGCAACAAAATAATTTTATGGCTAGGGATCACAACATGAGGGTTGCAGCATTAGGAAGATTGAGAAACTCTGGCTTAGGGTTATCAGCTTTCTACTCCGATATTCACTCCTGGATATCCCTGTCTCCCTGCTTCACTACTACTTCTATCCTGCTCCCCTTCCCATGACCATTGAAGAATATATTGGCCTTGAAGGAAGCAAGTCACCAGAAGAAAAAGCAGAGGGGAAATTATAGCAACACACACATAAAGAAAAATCTAAGAGAATTTCAGAAAGAGGAAGATCCTTTAATCCAGTGTGTCTTATTTTACTTTCTATTGCAAGTTGCAAAGGAAAAGTTTTATTTTATCACTCACAATCAACCACTGGAAGAAGTCGGGACAAGAACTCCAGTAACCTAAAGCCGGCTGAGGCAGAAGTCATGAAGGAACATTGCTTACCAGCCATGCCTTTCATGGCATGCTAATCTTGCTTTTTCTTACAACCCAGAACCCAGGGTTGATACCTTCTACAGTGTGCTCAGCCTTCCTGACTAAATCATTAATCAAGAAAATGCCCCGTAGACTGGTGCACAGGCTGAACCGATATAGGCTCTCTCTCAGTAGAAGCTCCCTCTTCCAAGACTTATCTAGGTTTGTGTCAGATTGACCAAAACTAAACAGCAAACCTGCCAGAAAATGCCTTATTTTTAATTTAGATTGAGTGGGATTTCTTACCCCACAGCTATGAGAAGTCTAACACATACAAAGACCTCGGATTAATGTCTATCATTTTATGAAGTTAATATCATAGTGTGTTGTCTAATACAGCCCTCTGCACTTCTCTTGACACTAATATCAAACTATGTTCAGATACTGTACCACTGACTAGCTCTATGACCATTCAAAAATTATTTGACCTTCTTGAATTACACTGTCTTAACTCTAAAATCGTTGTTGCCTCTATACTCATGTACATAAGCAGACAACCCTAATGAAACTCAGTGGGGTTTTGTTTGTTTTGTTTTTTTTTTTTTTAAAAAAAGTTGAAAAGGAGATATTTTAAGAGGCTCAAGATAAACTGCAGTCAGTGGCAATGCACTTGTCTTATATGTGCCTGGGGTTTGATGCTCAGTTTTAAAAACTAATAATACTAACTGAATGTGAAGTGCTTGTTATAGAATCTTTCCAAAGAACAAGGCCAGTCTGCATCAAATGGGAGCATCATTCACCTACCTATTTTTGAGACTTTTTTTCTTAAATTCATTTATTCACTTTACAACACAATATGTTCTGAGACTCAACCATACAAGGAACTAAGAATTCTGACAAGCCTTTAATTCTCACTATGAACTCTTCTCCTTCATCCCTCTCTTTCTTGCCTGAATGAATCTCCAAGCAGTCACTAGGGCTTCATCTTCACTTCTCTACTAATGATACTGAATTTACAGATCCTGGCTCATCTCCTACTACACTGGGGTCAGCTGCAGAATTTATTAACATCAGAAGCAGACCTTTTCTTCTCATCCCACAGAAACTTCCTACATCATAATTTGAATAGGCCTGAGGTCTTCTGGCACGAAGTTGATGACCGCTGCCCCCTTCTCAGATCCCATTTTCTTAGGGTCATTTCTACATAGTTATTGCTTCTTTGATCAAATTACCAGCACATAGATAATTACACTTACCCAGCATTTTTCATCTCCAAAGCAATGGAAAGGCCATCCTAGCTATCTGTCTATTCAGTGAATTTTCCATCCTTAATAAAAACAAGTTCCAGCACCAACTTCAAAAGCTGATGCAGGCAAACCCGCCTCCCAGAGAGCAGGTGCAGAGCATGCATATTAATGCGAAGAAATCAGAACTGAGAGGCAAGGAGGAGACTTCAAAGGCACAGAATGTGGAGTCAGGAGATAAAGGTTTGCTCTGGAAATTCTGACTTAGCACAAGTTGTTTAACCTCTGAGTCTTACTTGTCCGGTGTTTGAAATGGGGCTGATAAAGGTGTCTAGCCCATACCCTTTGTTCTGAGAGAAGTGAGGGAGTGGAGGAGAAAAATGATTCATTATGATGTGGATGCTTTGCATTCATCACTACTTCCCAAAGGGGGTTATTTTTATATAAATATTAAGGCAAGGTTCTATCAATAAATGCAAAGATTTGCTTCCTATGCTCTTGAACAAAATACTCCAAAAGTGACTTCCACTCCAAAGAAAAAGTAGGGAACTTGCTGAGCAGAAATTATAATTGGCTTTGCTTACATATTAAAATCTGCACTAAATTAAGAGAACTTACATAATCCTAACAGCAGCCCTAGAAGGCTAGGAGTGTTAATGGAACTCTTCCTGTGGTGCAAAACTGGAACATGGATTCACCTTTCCCATAATAACTCAGTGCTCAACTAACAGTTCTCTGTACCTGCTCTGGCAACCACCAGAGATGCTTCATGGGCATGGATGATAGCAGAACTGTCTTTGTTAATGCAATAAAGTATTGTCTGCCCCCTCCCCCCACCTCTGACATGGCTCAGTGGGCGAAAACATAGTTGCCTCACTGGTCTGTTGACCTGAGTTTGATACACAGAAAGGCGGATGCAAAGCAAAGGTGAAAGCAGAAAATCAACTCAAAAGTTGTCCTCTACACATGCTAAACACATGTATACATACACAATACATGTATTCACACACACACACACACACACACACACACACACACATATCCAAAGTACATACACATATACCCACACATTATACATACACACCCAAATCTATACACATCAAACATGCATAAATATGCTCACTTCATAATATATACATATGTCCACATACATACACATATCATACACACATGCCATATATATACATCATACCTGCTCACATGTATGATGACACACACATGTACACATCATACATATATATCAATGTACCCATCATATACACATCATATATACACAAATCATAAAACACAGATATACATACATGCACATATACAAACATACATACACACATGTGCATTTAACACACAGGAAAGACTATTATAAAGTTTTAAATGTCACCTTCTTTTAAATGTATATGTATGAGTCTGTTTGCATACATGCCACCTGTGCATGGGTGCCTGCGGAGGCCAGAAGAGGCATCAGATCCCCTGGATCTGGAGTTACAGGCAATTGTGAGCTACCAGACAAGAGTTCTTAATGGATGAGTCCTCTCTCCAGGTCCCATGTTACATACTTTTAATATGCAACACATTTTACCATTTTTATTGAATTTACACCTTCTTAACTCTCAATTTTAATATTTAAAATTGTAAACCTCCAAAGCTGCAGCAACTTTAAACAGAAGATTTCCAATATCCTCAAATTTTTTCAGTCTTCAAGTGACCTTGACCTAAATCCTAGAAAACCACTTGCTGCCAGCTTACACTCTGACTGTGACAGTAACCCTGTTCTCAGATGAGAGAGCCGAAAGAAATACCACAGTTGACCAATAACTGCCCAAAACAAATGTACCATTATCTCTAACTTTTGATAAAGAAACAAGTTTTTTTTATATTGGGTTGTATAGCTCAAAGGAAATGTTTTTAAGACAAAAATGTATCCCCCAGCTGATTAGCTATTTACATACTATTTTCTTCCATTTTCTATGGCTCTTCCTATCCTTGTTTGCCACCAGACACCCCCAGCAATCAAATTGTCCCTATGTCTTTGAAGAACTACTCAAATTACAGCATGCAAGCATCTAATAACTTAATCCTAAACCTCCTATAGGAGATCTAAGCAACATCAGAGGTTGCACAGGTTGTTTTGGAGTGTCCTGGAAGACAGCTCACCAAATTTCCCACATGATGGAGATGAACCATTCTGTTAAGTTCACTTTACCTGTAGAACAAGTATGTGATATTTGTCATTGTCTGCCATCCTTCTGCTCTCAAAGCCCCAAGCCATCTCAGAGTTCAAGAAGACTTCTCAGTGGTCTAAATCAACTAGGGGAATTGTTCTCAATTTGACCTGAAAAATAAATTCATGTGGTGAGAAGAAGTGTTCCTTTTTTTTATTTTGTTTTTCTACTTGGGATGTAACTATGATATCTAGAGGTTTGGAGTTTTCTTGGAACAACAAGGTTGGCATCATAAGGGAAACAACAAAAGAAATTATCATATTCTTTATGTTACTGAGCTATTGAATCAGAAGCAGCAGCTGCTTGCCTCCTAACACTTTTATACAACAAATAAACCCCTCTTTCTTTATATTATTGTCATTCTATTTCTTAAAACCAACGATGCTAGCAACTGACACTGAGGTTCTCTTCAGATTAAACTGATATGTCTGTGCATAGGCAATGTAATGTCTTTTGTCCCAGAAATGTCAACAACGGTGGAACTGCCAGACAAGCATCTTAAGGGAGCTATTCTGAATAGGTTCGATGAATTTACAAAAGTCCATGGATGTGATAAGGAGAAAATTTTACATGATAAAAAATTCAAAAGAGTTTCCTAGAGCATAAAACAAATATGATCTAAAATTTAAAATACACATACACACAGCATAGAAATAATAACAGGTTAGAAATCAGATGGGAAAACATAATAGAAGCCACAAGAACTTAGGCAGAAAGTGAAAGGATAAAGGGGAACAACACAGGGAAGATATCAGTATAGCAGGGACAACATCAACATGTTTGAGTCAAAATAAATGCAACTTGAATCAGAAAAGGAGAACCAAGAAAGAATATTTAAAGAAACAAAGGCTGACACCTTATCAAGATGTGATTAAAACCATATACATTCAGTTAAAAATTCCAGTGCAAAGCAAAAGAGAAACAAAAGAAAACATTATTGTGATGTGCATAATAAAATTACTGCTATGCAGTAACACAGAGAAGACTCTTAAAGGGAACTACAGGTAGAGAAGGGGCGATCCATTCAGTGAAACAGAGATAAGAATGGCTGCCATGTTCATACCACAAAGAGCACAAGACAAAAGAAAACGAAACAGTTGCAATGTGCTGGAAGAAAAATGACATTTTGTTTCCAGTGGAAATATCTTTCAAAAATGTTCTCACATGAGAAAAATACTGAGACTAGTGAATGATCTACATGCAGGAAAGGTTAAGTGGAGTTATGTGGAGGAAAAGAAAATGGCACTGCATGCAAACTTGGATCCACTCAAAGCAGCATAGGTCAGTTTGGAAGATAGGTCTCACTTTAAAACAAACAAACAAAAACCTTTTGCTTGTGTTTTAGTTCTTCAAAAGTATTTAGAAAAAAATCAAGAGAAATGGTATATCATATAACTTATAAAATGTATTATAAGGGCTAGAGATATGGCTTACTTTGTTTTAGAGGACCAGTTGCTCTTCTAGAAGATTGATATTCTATTGCCAGCACCCATATGGAGGGAGGCTCATCACCATGTGTAACTCTAGTACTCTAGTTCCAGGGGTCTAATATCATCTTCTGGCCTCCAAGGTCACCATCATGTGTATAATGTACAAAACATACATACAGGAAATATAAGGGATGAGACCATAGAGAACTTCAGAAGCCACATCCTAGTTGTGATGACTCAGTTAGGGAAAAATTGGTACTCTGGTCTTTTTGGAGCCCAGCATTACATTCAATTAAGTCAGCATGCCAGTGTTCTTCACAAAAGATTTCTTAGGCAGAATGAGCCCCCTCATCCACATTTTTCCAAAGAACCTGATAGCATCTGGGAGCCAAGAAGCATGAAGAAAACTTGCCTTTCTGGACAATGTTGAGGACAAGAACATGGAGGAGCTAAAGTCCTTCAAGGAGGTGTCCCTGATGTCCCAAGTGTGGTGACCTTCAGTCAGCAATGCATGACATTCAGAACAGAGTGGATGCTTAGCAGGGTCTTTAAGACCCATCTTACCAAAGCCAGGACAATCAGCACTTTCTCTGGCTCTAGCCCCTGAAGTGGGAAATAACACTCAATGGACTCTCTGTGTGTGGCTTTTGTGTCCTGGAGTTATGCCTGGGGCACTGGGAATGGCTCTAGGCTGCAGCAAGGGCAACTGCTCATGTGGAAATGAGCAGAAGTGGCAGCTCTCAGTGGAGAGTCTTTTTATTAAGAGTAAATCTCCTAAAATTAAATAAGAGCACTTACTGCTCTTAAAGAAGAACCAGTTGGGCTTCCAGGACATGCATGAAGGTGCACAATTGCCTGTAACTCCAGTGGTAGGGGATCAAACATCCTCTCCTAAACTCTTCAGGTACCAGCATCCACATGGTACACATGCAGACAAGGAGGCATGTGTGCACATACGTGCGTGTGTGTGTGCATGCACAAATTGCAATAAATAAAAATACATAAATAAAAACTACAAGTAGAAATAAACCGCTGAGGCTTACATTGTAAAATTAGAAGTATAGAGAATGATGTACTATGCAGATATTAATAATAAGAGCATCTGGCTGAGCAGTGGTGGTGTATGCCTTTAATCCCAGCATTTGGAAGTCAGAGGCAGGCAGATTTCTGAGTTCAAGGCCAGCCTGGTCTACAGAGAGAGTTCCAGGACGGCCAGGGCTATACAGAGAAACCCTGTCTCAAAAAAAACAAAAATAAATAAATAAATAAATAAATAAATAAAATAACATCTGATTGGCTTCGTTCATATCATTAGTACAAATTTAAGAACAAACACCTATTACTAATTGTGGTAGATTTAATGAGAATGTCTGCCATTGGCTCAGATGTTTGAATACTTGGTTCGCAGTTATTGATGATATTAGGTGGATAAGGAAGTATGGCCTTACTGTAGAAAATATGTCACTGGGGACAAGGTTTGAGTTTCAAAAGCTATATGTCATTCCTCATTTGCTCTCTCTGCTTTCTATTTGTGGTTCCAAACATGAGCTGTTCCTGCTACAATGCCTGCAACTTACTGGCATCTTTCCCTGCCATAATGAATTCTTAACCCTCTAAAACCATACTTCCAAATAAATTCTTCCTTCTATAAGTTACCTTGGTCATGGTGTTCATCACAGCAGCAGACAACTAACTAATATACTAGAGTCCTAGTAACTAAGGAGGTGGGTGGGGGTTTTTTGTTTGGTTTATTTTGTTTTAGATATAGAATGATAACCCAGGCTAGACTAGTATTCATTATGTAGCCAAGGATGATCTTGAACTATAAGAAAGACTTTTATCTTAATAAGTGGTTTAATTTATCAAATTTTAATAATTCAAAATATGAGAAAGTAATAAGAGAGCAGAAAAACCCTGATAAATGTGAAAGAAGAAATTAACAGATTTTCAATTATGATTAGAAATATCTATACTCCTCTCCTGGTAGCTGAAAAATTAGACATAATAAGATTATAGAGTTAACAATACGTACTTTCAATTTGGCTTAATTGATTCATCAACATGATTGTATTAGTTATCTTTCTGTTCCTGTGATAAAACACCTTGACCCAGGCAACTTACAGAAGGAAGAATTCATTCTGGTTTATGGTCCTAGAGAGATAATCATCCATCCATCATAGTGAGGAAGTGCCTTAGTTACTTTTCTATTGCTGTGGTAAGACATCATGACCAGGGCAACTTACAGAAGAATATCATGGTAGGAAGTGTGGCAGCAGGCAGGCCTAACCCTGGAGCAATAGCTGAGAGCTGACATCTTGACCCACAGGTGGATGGCAAGGAGAGCTAATTAAGAATGTCATGGGCCTTTTTAGAACCTCAAAGTCCACCCTTACCCCACCCCTGTGACAAATCTCCTCTAATAAGACCACACTTCTTAATTCTTCCCAAACAGTTCCACCAACAGAAGACCAACACTATCGGTGTCATTGTCATTCAAATCACCACAGGAGACATGGCAGCAAATGGCAGGCGTGGCAGCAGGGACAGGACTCTGAATGCTCACATCTTCAAATGAAAATAGGAAGTAGAGAACAAATCGGATGTAGTGTGAGGCTTTTGATCTCAAAGCCCACCCCAGGTGATGTACTTCCTCACTCAAGGCTGCACCAACCAAAGATCCCCAAACAAACTGGGGATCAAATACTGAAGACTCTGGAAAAGGGGGACATTTCTCATTCATACCACTGCAGTACCCACAAAAAAGTTTAATTCAGAGATACCAAGATCACATGAAAAATCTACCAATATATGCTATATCTGGCCCATAAAGAAATTCTCAAAGCATTGCATTTCAAAAGATAGAAAGTAAAAGTACACAGTCTATCTCTCTGTCTATTATAAAATGAAAAGATACTAGGAACTTCAGAAAACAAACACATTTCAAAATGGACTATGTGTCAAAAAGAAATTGACAAGGGATTTTAGAAAATATAGCTATCAAAATTTATAATATAAAAATAAAATAATATTCAGAGGAAGTTTTGCAATGCTCGATGCTTATATCACCAACTCCTTAAACATCCAATTCTGTTATCTTCATGTTCATGCTGAGAACATAGGAAAATAAAAACTGAACCCCAAAGTACAAAGAAGTAATAAAAAGCATTAAATCAATAAAAAAAAAGAAAACAAGAAAGAGAAATCAATAAACTGTGAGCCTTTTTAACCACAAGGTTTAAAAAGATCAATACAAATGATCTACCTGTAGCTAGACTGATCAAAAAGAAAGTCAGAAATAACCAAGTAAACCATAACAGAGTGTTCTTGGTACATTATAAAGATAACCACAGAACAACAACAACCTATGGTATTATAAACAATGTAACAATATATGACAACAAAGTTGATAACTTGAGTGAACTAGAGGAACCTGTCAAATGAGCACCTCTCATATAAGAAACCTACTAAACCTAAAAAGAGTCAGAAGACAGACAAAACCATCTCATAAGACAGAACATTTCCCACTGAAAGAAAGTATTCTTGGGGTAGAAAAGACTCCAAATGCAGGTAGCTTCAATGGTGAGTTTAGTCAAATTTGGCACATAAACTGAAAAGAGAAAAAAGTCAATAAAGGGGGGAAACTCAGTAAAGAAAATACACAAATCAGCCAAATGATTAAAAAGTAGATGAAAGAGGGCATGAGAGATAGCTCAACAATTAAGAGTGCATACTGCCCTTGCAGTGTACTCAGTTTCTGGTCCCAGTACCCACATAGCATATCATCACCATTTGTAACTTCAGTTACAGGAGATCTAGGGCCCTCTGCTGGCCTCTACAGGCATCAAACATGCTTGCAGTGCACTAACATACATGTAGGCAAACATATATACATAAAATAATTTTTTTTAGTGGGGGAAAAAAACAAACAAATACACTATGCAAACCTAAATCAAAAAAGGTGGGGTGATAACTTTAAGTTAGACATGGTACACATTAAGACAAAAATTTATATGAGAAATAAAGTAGGCCATTTCCTTACATATAGTTGAAAAGGTTTGCCCATAGAGAGATGAAACTCTCATAAGCAGGTATAATCTAATAAGACTGAAATGATATACACAAAAACAATACTGATAGACCTAAAGAGCAAAACAGACTCTGCAACGATGGACAAAGACTTTAATATCTTAGTTCCAAAAATGGACAGAGCCCATACAGAAGACAAAGAAATATACTCATACCTGCTACATCATTTGATTAACTAGGAGCTCATAAACTCAAGTCTGCTTTCCTATACTCAGTCCAAAGGTCATAAACACAACACGACAATGGACCAATTAAAATTTAGCGATAACCACTCTCAACCAATAAGAGGGAGCCAACTAATTATGGCATGACAAAATGAGTCTTATAGCCAGTAAAATAATTCCTCTCCTCTGCTTCCAATTTCTTCCAATGGAAACCCACGGCTCACATGGATGGAGTCAGGTGAGCCTCCTCCATGTCTACATAGTGCCTGATTAATGAATTGGTTCTTTGTTTTGCTCAGGTCAACTCTGCTAAATTTAACCTATGTAACATTTTTCATTTAGTATATATCTAGCAGGATGGCCCACATAATTATAAGAATTCATGTTCTTCTCAAGAGCACAATGGATTGGTGCCAGGCAGCCTTCTACTGGCAGGAGACACTGTGCAGACAGCTAGCAGAAAGAAAAACTGCTAACTTTTCAAGTGCTGATACTATCCGTATTTACTGTCTACCATCTTTAGTACTTTGATGATCACCCAACTCAAGCCTCTTCTGCTAAGACCACAAGCAGGATGCAAAGGCCTAGAGTCTTTGGCTCTATCATCCTTTACCATCCTGGAAACCAACTCCTGTTAGCTAAGCTTAGGTTGCTTTGGCCTTGGACAAAAGTTCTCTTCTATGAGCTGACCACTTGGAGGATGATTAAAATAATTTCCTCCCCTCACTTTCTCTGGTCCTTTAAATTATAACAACCCATTCAGAGCCTATCGGTGTGCTGCTCAGAGAGTGGCACACGCTCCAGTGGTCCATTAGATACAGTTCTGGCATTAGATACCCCAAAGTTCTAACCCTGTCACTTCTAGTCCTTCTATGCTCAGCTGTGTAACTCTGATCAAGCTGTATAACCATTCTCTACCCGGTTTACAGATGTCACAGCCTGCACCGCACATTCTTTCTGAGGAGGTACAGCATCATGCCCAGTGAGCACTTTGTGCTCACTCAGTGTTTGTTCCACCTTGCTTCACAGCAGTGGCTGTTCTGAGCCTTCTCTTTGCTCTCCTTCCCTACAGAGACTCTATATCTCAATTTTACATTCAATCTGCCTTTAGTGCTCCT
Source organism: Mastomys coucha (assembly GCF_008632895.1). Lineage (NCBI taxonomy): Eukaryota > Metazoa > Chordata > Mammalia > Rodentia > Muridae > Mastomys > Mastomys coucha. The sequence continues at coordinate 36,101,096 of NW_022196905.1, read as the reverse complement.
GTTTCAGAAAATATTTCTCCTGAATGGTTTTACATTCTGGCCTTCTATACTATTCTTTTATGTTTGACCTCAGATATTTTGGTTTCTTCTGCAGCTCGACTCCAGGCACACAGCACCAGCTCCAGACCTTTCCATTTGGACATTCCATGAGAAAGACAAGGAGAGTACAGTGGTACCTCCCAAACATACTCTGGAAAGCCTAGTCACCATGGAAAACACTTTAAAGAATCCTGTATGACTATTGCCTATGAACACGGGCCAAAAAATGAAAAGATTAATAGATGTACAAGCTGGACAGATTATGATAAATGAAATATACAATCAATTTCACCATTCAATATAAGATTGGGAACTTCTGATACCAACCAGAACAAAACAAGCCTTGGATCAAAGTGTTCTGATTGTCGTGGTTTGGCAAGCACAATGCAGAGATGAAATTGTGCATGCACCATGCTTTGATGAATCAAAGATGTGCCTCCCTCAAATACGCCAGGGGCCTTGTCAGAACAGATAGATAACCAACTGACTCCTACAGATGCAGCTGTGTAAGTCACCTTGGGGAAATCAAGACCCCAGCTGCTGAGAAGAACAATTTCAAAGCAGAGACTTTGCTGGAGACAATTTTCTGTAGCACAGAGAGAATTTCTGCTGCCTTCAGCTTGGTCTGTGCAAAGCAGCAAGCTATTACCTTTTGTGAGTCTGCCTACAACATTTATTCCCAGTTGGAAGAGGCTCTGCCCTCCAAGGCACATTTAGAAATATCTACAGATGTGTTCGTTTGTCAAGACTGTGGAAGTACTATTGGCATCGAATGCGTAGGAAAAGCCAGGGATAGCTGCTAAACCATTTCTTGAAAAGCCTTGTAGCACCAGGAATTATCCATTCTGAATACCAATAATGCTACAATGAAAGGCTGTCCCAGCCAGGCAGTGGTGACACTCACCTTTAATCCCAGCACTTGGGAGGCAGAGGCAGGCAGATTTCTGAGTTCAAGGCCAGCCTGGTCTACAGAGTTAGTTCCAGGACAGCCATGGCTACACAGAGAAATCCTGTCTTGATAAAACCAAAAATAGAAAAAAGAAAAAAGAAAGACGTCCCATAGAAATGATCAGGATGAATTTCATGGCTGCCTGGATGCATACAAGTCCTAACATTCTATAACATGTCCTGATCTGATTCTAGTTCCCCAAGCCCTGAGCCCAAAGCCTTTAAGCAGCAATGCAATGCCCCTACTTGTAACAACCAGGCTTTCTTGGGGAGTATCTTTTTGCCAATCTCCCTTCTTGTCTTTAAACACTCTAAGACAGCAGTGCAGTTCCACTATTTTCTTAATATTTGTTCTCATAACTATTAATGGATAATACTGAAAGTCTTTCCTCTTCCATCACCCTGAGATATCAATTGCAATTATTTAATAAAGTCTCCTTCATAACCTAGTGTTATGGAAACTCGGACAAAAACAAAGCATTTATACCAAGTCAATTTTAAATAAAGTTAGATAGTCTAATGAGCCCATTCCATAGATTCCATAAATTTTGCATACTCTGTATTAGTCACATGTCCTATTTCTGAGGTTCAAATCCCCTCCCCATACACTTTTTTAGCTTTTTAGGGTTTTTTGAGACAGCGTCTCACCATGTATCTTTTGCTATCCCTTAACTCACTATGTAGACCAACCTAACCTCAAACTCAGAGAGATCCATCTACCTCTGCCCCTGCCTCCGAAGTGCAGGGATTAAAATTGTGTGCAATTATACTTGTTCCTTTCCTGCTTTCTATATTCCTGCAGAAAGAAAGAAGAGATCTGCTGTCAATCCTACAAACACAAAATGACCCTCTCTGTTTATTTTAAATAGAAGAACAAATGATAGAGGAGCAACATTTATTCTTCTATAAGCTAGCAATATATAACTCGAATGTGTTCTTATAAGCAGGAGCACCATTTTTAATTTTCTTAAGTTACAAAGGAGAAATCCTAAAAATAAATGCAGGATGAGACCGGCAAAGCTGCATTACACATTAGTATTTAGCCACTCAGAGAAAAGAGGTATCTTCATTGACTTTGAAGCATTTTAATGCACTGAGATGTCTCTAATAACAAAAATGGAAACTGTGAAGGAATTTTAATGTTGATTCTGTTGTCTAGACACTGTAAGGCCTTGAACAGATGTTTTGGGAAGTTGTTTTCTAGGATTCTGTTAGCTTTAATGTAGAAAACCACAGAAGATGATTTTATAAGTTCAAGAACTCTTAATATAAAATAATCTTCCATTCAAATTTGTCTATGTAAAGGTAATAGCACAAGAACAAAATGATCATTGCCATAGTAAGTACTTTTTCCTCAGATTCACACCCATATATAACTCATTTTTCCTCAAATTTACACCCATATAACTTAGCCTTTATTTTTTTTGAGGAATTCTTTCTATGGTCTCATTATCATGTAACCAGTTATTCTTGATTTGTACAATGTGCATGCATGCTCATAAGCACATGCATGAGGGTACCTGTTGAAACCAGGAGGAGGCATCAAACACCCTGGAGCTGAATTGCAGATGGCTGTGACCCAGCTTAGGCCCTCTGGAAAAACAGCAAACATTCTGAACTGCTGAGGCAGCATCCTAGCCTCTGTCATTAGCTTTAAATCTTGTGTCCTAAGAGACTTCAATTCTGGCATAATTGTGACTGTTGGTCACTCTACCATGCAAACAATTAATTCACTTTTCCTAAGTGGTTATTTCTTTTAAAGCCCTCCATACTGCCTGAGATTGATTATAGCTTAGCCCTAGAGCTCTTTTTCAATCCTCATGATTCTCCTTTCAAAGATATGGCTGAGACTTGATGCAGAGCAGAGACTTCCCAGTTTATTCCATGCAGTTTAACATTATTACATCAGAAACATAACTTATGTTCTTTATTGCTCTTAAAATGTCTCACATGCTTTTCCAAAAACTCACAACTTCTAAACAATGTTTCATTGTATGCTTGCTTGGTTTCATTATTTTTATTTGGCTATATACAAGGGAATATCAAATGATCAATCTTTCAAAGACCCAGTTAAATGCTTATCTGTGGCCAAGTGAACAGGTATCTCATAAATGGTCATAAATTCATGAAAGTATGTGGGGTTACTTTCAGGTACAGTATGAACTGGGATGAAATTTAAGACTAACCTCTGGTTTTTAACAAAAATTAACTAATTCATTCATTCATTCATTCATTTAAAAAAGAACTCAGAAAATCTGTCCATTTGAACCACCAAACTCTGCATTAATAATATGCATCACTTGCAAATGGCCAAAATTGGCACAAAGGAACAAGAAAGCTCAAAGGAGAGCACAGAGTTTGTAACAATCCCTAAAAAGAGGGTATGGTGATAGGTGTGTTCTTGTTTTATTATAAAGTTGTTTATTGATTAGAGTAAAATACAAATATGGACAAGATTAATTGAAAGATTAGTACAACAAAATCCCATACATTTGTTTCCAACTTTCAATTGTTATCAATATATAGTAGACTCTGATTCTTTCCGTCCCTATTCCTTAATCCTAAATAAGACTCTGGATATGCTGGACATTCTCGTCAATTTATAAATACCTTAGTATAGTCTCCCTATTTAGAGAAAATATTTATAATTAATTGATGATAGTTGACATGGCCAAGAATTGACAGGAAGGATGAAGGATACTAAATAGCTACAGAGTTTCCTTTGGAGTAATAAAAACATTCTATAATTAGAGACCAGTGGTGTTGAACATTTCTATGAGTATGGTAACAAATATAGTTTAAACTACACTTTAAATGGTGAACCATGTGAGATGTGAATTATAACTTGACAAAGCTAAGGTAATCAATGGAAAATAATTGTACTTTTGTTTTTTTGTGCTCATAACAGTTCTTGAGCCTTTTTCCCCATTGGTGAGAGGTTATTTACTGGCTCATAGGAAATCTTTTATCAGTGATCATACCACAGAACAATGACTGCCTCTGCAGAATATGTGCACAATTTCACAATATCATTACTTAGCTAAAAACTAACACTACCTTCATAGTATTATAAAACAGCCATCTGATCAGAGCTTATTTGTTTCCTAATTGTAGTGGTTAATATATCTTTTAATTTCCTTAGATCTGTAGCTTCACTAGACACCTTTGTTTTCCTTTATAATTTACTTGTTTAACTAATGTGTAATTTTTTGGTAGAATTCCTCACACTATATACTTTTCTAAGTATAGACCCATGATAGTATTTTGTGTGTTCAGTCTCCAGCATTTTCTGAAAACTGTGAGGTCAGCTTAATGGTTTGATTACATTTAACTTCCTTGTCTGTCCACATATGCTTGCCTCTGTTAACATGACAGATTTCCATGGGATCCACCAAATCAATTCATCATAGTTCTCCCCACTAAGAAACTGGTCAATATCCATATTACATCTGATCATTTTGTTCTGTTTTCTTTCTCCATATAGGGTTTCACTCTGTAGAACCCACTAACCTGGAACTCATGTAGTCCAGACTGGCCCCAACTTGTGGCTCAGCTTCGCAAATGCTAGGATAACAGACATAAATCACCACACCTGCCTCTGCCTGTATTAATTAATTTGGAATTCAAAGATTACAGCTCTATACTAATTCATGTTACTTTCCTTAATTTATTATCAGGCATGGTTTTATGAAGAAAAATGTCCCCATGCAACCATTTGTTTGTCTTAAAGAATAGCTTGTCTAGAGAAGACAAAGTGTTTCATCTTTCCCTTTATTTTCACTTTTCTCAATAATTAATAATAGATGCTCTAGAATTTTCCAAACTACACAGTGAACAGTTGCTTTTAAAATACCACTTTAACCTCAAGAATTTTTACCATATATGATGTATTTCAATATTTTCATCTTTTATTTATTTGACATTTAAATTTCCCACAACTTCTCATTGTTCCTAAGTCATTTAAACTGACCTCAAGGGGATTTTGATAGCTTTCCTGTTTTCAGATATAACAAGATGTTGCAGAACCATCTAATACATTTCCTGACCCACACCTATAATCATCTACGTCTCAGAAAGCCCCTGTTCCTTCCTGCGGAATGGTATTGAGAGGATACAGTTGAAATGTGAAGATTCTTCATTCCATCTAAGTTGTTCTTTCTTCCCCAGGTTTTCAGTAGAAAGAACTACTTTTTTTCTTTCTTAAGACAAAATAGATCAAGTTCATTTCCCTTCTATCTTTTCTAATAGTTTACCTTACCTGTCTATGTTATTGAATTTGGAGTTGCTAGATTACAATTCTACTCTACTCAAACCTCCTGCTTCGGCTTACTACGAGGTATGCTTACTACATTGGTAAGCAAATATATTCATATGTATATATTCACATTTGTTAAAGGAGAGATTTACTTCTCATGAAATAAAAAATAGGACACCAGTAGTAGAAATGTAAAGTGGAATCACTGTAGAAAAAAAAAAAGAAAAAAACATGAAAATGGAGGACAGAAAGAGAAGTGCGGAGCAGGGAAACATCAGACCCAAGATTCAGTGATTGTAAAATTGAAATCTCTTATATATAAACCAAGAGTATTCATAACATAAAACAGTTTCTTCAGAATAAAATCTCCAATGTTATAACCATGCCTCAACTATTTATAAAAATTATATTATATTAATTGTTATGTATCTCATAACAACACTGAGTGGGAAGCCGTGTTATTATCTCCATCTTATCAAAAAGAAATTGAAGTACAGAGATGGTCAGTCATTTGTTCAGTCATTTCAGCCATTTCCTAGGGGAAATTACCAGTGAGCGAAGAAAAGAAAGAACAAGATCTATCCCAAACTTCCTGAGTACCAACCATCATGATGTCTTCTGTCTCTCAAAACAGAATATAGCACATACACACACACAGAGAGAGAGAGAGAGAGAAAGAGAGAGAGAGAGAGAGAGAGAGAGAGAGAAACATACTCACACACCAGCACATTACATGGTCAAAAACCAAGTATTGGCATACCAAATTAATAAACATCTCATTGTTAAATGAGATTTTAGAAAACTATAAGATTTATATACAATTTCAAGGGTCATAAACTATAAGAGAATTAAAACTAAGGCTTAGAAGACAGATAAACATAGATAGATGGATACATATATACATACATACATACATACATACATACATACATACATATATAAATTCATCTCCTCATTCTTTATCCTACAAAAGAGGATACTGAGAGATTTAGAGACATTAAACTCTCAAAGCCACATAATTTGGAAATTTAGAAATTCAGACTCATATTGTCCAAAGACTACAATTGCTTTTCAATTTGAGGAGCCCAGATGATAGATGTGACAGATGGCTGGTTTTGAAATGGGATCCAGGCTATATCTTCTCAAGATAAAACACTGAATATTAACTATGAGTATCTTCTAAGCCTAAAACCTAATCCAACTGCCCCACTGCAATAAAATAGAAATAGCCCATTTGTCCTTCAGTCTCAGAATAATTGGTGAAGGAAGAAATGCCTGATATTTACCAAAGCAGATGCAAGAAGCTATCTACTTTCCTTCTTCAACCCAAAGAGCCAATCATCACAGCTTCCCTATGAGAATCCTGAGAAGCAGGGCCTACAGCTGGGCAGCCCTCATGCCAAGAGTATATAAACCCAAAATGGAAACTGGAGGGAAAAGGAAGGGAGACTTGGCACACCAGTCCTCTGAACTGCTTCCCATCACTTGGAGCTGGAGAGACCAGGCATAAGAACATCACCAGCTGGTATGTCTCCTGGCAGGAACACCAGCCTGCCCAGCCACTAACTCCTGCAGCAAACAGCTTGCATCTGTAGCTCCATTTCCTTTATTTACCATCAGTAATATACAGAAGTGTCAGAGGCCTGTGGGTCCTGGGCATTTCCTCAAGCAAGACAAGCTTGATAAATGGTTGACTGACAACCAATGGATGAAGCTTAATTGTGCTTTTTAATCCACATATGAAATCAATGCTCACTTCTCCTGGAGCCAATCCTTACAACACTCCTTCACCAGTTTCCCCCACTTTCTGTGCAGACTTCTAAGCCTAAAACCTAATCCAACTGCCCCACTGCAATAAAATAGAAATAGCCCATTTTTCCTTCAGTCTCAGAATAATTGGTGAAGGAAGAAATGCCTGATATTTACCAAAGCAGATGCAAGAAGCTATCTACTTTCCTTCTTCAACCCAAAGAGCCAATCATCACAGCTTCCCTATGAGAAGCTTCCCTATGGATTAATGTCCAGGCAAATCAGACTAACAGGGATGTTGCAGGGGACATCTTTGGTGAGTGAATTCTAGGACAAGCTAAGGACAGGCTGGCGGTGTTGGGTTGGGGGTCCAAGAAGAAAGATTTATCCCTCTCTGCTGCCATCACTGATTGTCTATCTGTTGTCTTAACCTATCACCTCTTACTGAAGAAACAATAGTCTCTCACATTGCCTTTTCCAGACAACCCTGAAGTGTGCATCAAGAAAAAGACATGAGTGTGGATTTCCATGCATGATGTGACATGATTTTCATTTTTTAAAAATTCTTCCATGCTTGTTCTCTCTGCTTCTATTTGTCATGTGTCCACATAAAAAAAAAATCTAAAATATAGCCTTGGATCTTAAAATATGCATTTCAAAGCAAACATTTCACAAGTTCTCTAAGATTTTATAAACAGAGTAATAAACAGAATCACACAGCTCCTTCCCCAGGTGAATCAGCAATCCTTTCAGGTACTGACAAGCCACAGAGAGATGAAGAGTGGTGGACCAGTCACACTTTCTATCATTATGAAGAAACTCTAAGGAAAACAACTTAAGAGAAGAAAGATTTAGTCTGGCTCACAAATCTAGGGAGGTCAGCCATTATTGTCAGGATGATAAGGCAAAGCAGAGAAGCTCACATCAGTGCAACTCAGAGACAGAAACAGAGAATCTCTATGGTTTCCAGATTTCCCCTTTTCCCTTTTATTCCCTGAAGAATTGCAAGACAATGTCACTTACATTTAGGACAGACCCCTTAGATGATCCTCTTGAATACACTTTCAATGATACACCCAAATGTCACTAACCACTAATCTTCTAGGTCAGTGGTCCTCAACCTGTAAGTCATGACCCCTTTGGGGTTGAATGATCCTTTCACAGGAGTCATATATCAGATATTTACATTATGATTCATAACAGTAGCAAAGTTACAGTTATGAAGTAGCAATAAAATAATTTTATGGTTGGGGGTCATCACAACTATATTAAAGAGTTGCAGCATTAGGCAGGTTGAGAGCCACTGTTCTAGATTAATTTGATAACCAAGTTAACTGTGACAACTGGTGTTATCCAGTCCTCATAGGAGCAACTTAGAATCCAAGAAGTAAATTTATCATGACATTGACTCCACAAATACCTATTAAAGACATGAAACTTTATAGAAATTTGTTCTCTGTTATGAATCCAAAGAAAAGTATGTAAATTGTTTTTAAATTTTATTTAAATTTAAGCCATTTCAGAGAGATGTGCCTAGTGATCCAGATCGTAAATGAAAATCAAGTGGACCCACATCTTAAGCCATAAAATAAAGTGGAAGGCTATGAACAAATATCATTGACTTGTTACAGAGGACACTGAATTATAGGAAAGTGGAAGAAAAGTATGATTTACTGAACTTCTATGCTGCTAGTACTCTGGTCATGTGATTGGCGAGGTATCTTTTGGCAGTTTTGACTATGTAGTCTATAGCTTAACTGAACATCTTGCACTAAAATATTTCAATAGAGACACAAATGTGAGGGAAAATAATTAAGAAAATTATAGCTCTCTGTATGGCACTCTGTAATCCCAGAGTTCAAGGACACCCTGAACTCTGAAGTTAGACCCTGTATCAGACTTATAAAGAAAAAGAGGAGGAGGAGGAAGAGCAGGAGGAGGAGGAACAGGAAAAAGAGGAGGAGGAAGAACAAAGTAATTATGTATTTTATGTGCAAGAACTTTCACATATATTGTCACACTCTACCATGGTCCTGTGAGAGAAAGATCTCATGTCCAGCTCATGGATGAAAAATGAAGGGCTAGTTACAATGACTTGTAAGCAATGACACACGCCTGTAGATGGCATCAAACCCAGGTACTTCATTTTCTAAATCCACTGTGTACTTCTTTTTAAACCCACCTGCCTATGCCAGAGAAACTGACATGCTTTGAACACAGAGAAAGAAGTCAAAAGCAAACAATGCTGCTCAACCTCCCAGAAGCACTGATGTGTGGTTCCTGGAGAGGGGCTATGCAGGAGAAACAGCATCTTAGCTCCTTGGGGAAGAAAAGTAAGGCATGCTTCCCAGGACCCCTGCTGACTATCAGTTTCAGTGGGAGATAATCTTGTGAGAGGGCTTTCTTTTCAAAACACATCAAAAAGCCATAATTGCTCAGGTTCCCTGCAAATATCTAGGCAGAGAGTTCCATTTATTACAATTTCCAAATGACTGAAAAGCTTTCCCTTCTTTTGTGATGCTCTGAAAATTGGAACAAAGTGAGAGAATACCATTCTCCACTCAACTGAAATATACAACTGGGTTTTCTTACAAGCACAAAGAAACCGAGGAGAAAGGACACCTCTCCTTTTCAGCAGGAAAAGTAAATTGTGAGCTGTTATGAAATTACGCTGTTACTATTTTGACCCTAAGTATAAATCCATTTATCTGCCAGATTAGCTTATAGTTTATGCACACATGGTCATTCTAAACTGAGAATGTCTTACTACTCTACAGGTCTCTGAACAAGTTACAAAAGATCAGGCTCAGCTGGGATACCACCTCCTGGCAGGCAGAATCTGTGATAAAACAGTAACATTAATGCTAGACAGACAGGACCTAGACATCCCCAAATCGTCATGATGCTTCTGCTTATATAAGAGCATTGGTTATAGATTCCAAAATATCAGACACTATTTTATTTAGATACTGACTGAATATATTGCGCATGCCAGGAATTTGGCTGAATGTCAGAAATGCAATTGTAAACAAAATGCAACCTTCAAAGTATATCCTTTCTGGTGTTTAGAATAATTCTGTGGACCAATAGTGAAGTATCAAAGCATACCCAATTGCCCTGTTGTGTAATGACAATCATCACAAGGCTTCTTTAGTGAAAACAAGATAATAATGTCTATGAAGAGAGAACCATCTCTGCCTTGCTGATTACTGTACTCTCAGCATCTGGCTGAGAGGATAATGTTTATTGAGGAAACCTATTAGTAAACTGGAAAGACTGTGAGTAATTAGTGCAGAATATGAGCATTGCCTCCAGTGTATCATCCTCTGCCAACTGAACCTGCCTCCATACATCTTCAAGATCAAAAATCTCTCACACAAGAATTACTTGTTGAAAGTCTATGTTGCAGGTATCTGTACAAACAACAAAAAGGGAACCACCAACTTCTCAGTCCTTGCCCAGATGCCAAAGAACCCACACAGATAGACAATGAGAGAACGGAGACCATGCATCTCGCCTCTATCCCAAACTTTGTAAGCTCTTTAGAACTACATCAGACTAAATGTCTACATAACTCCAAATGATGAATTCTTCCCTTTCTTTCTGCAGAAAATGTCCAGAGTTTAAAAAAACAAAAATTCCAATCCAAAGTCATTCTGAGCAAAAAAGTAATACACTGTGCCTGTTTCAAGTGGTCAGTCTTCCTGCTGGGCAAAGCTATACTCCAAGCCAAACACACCGTCTTTCAAAAGATCATGCCAGCTTGGCTTTATGACTTTTGACGTTCTTTCATCAAAGAGTCATGGGACCCTCACTGAAGCAGCATGCTACTCCTCCCAACCAGTTGTTTGCAGTTCTGCCATAATTGTTCCTGGCCTCAGTGTTTCATGGAGAGACTAGATTATATATGCTAAGAAGGCTAGGTAAAAGGAGGTTTCATCTGCACAGCCATGGGGAAAACATCCTCCATGCTTGATGCAGACCACCCAGTGCAGCTGCTCTGGGGTCATCCACACTCCTGCCATAATCCTAGAAAAGCTTACTGGTTCACCTGCATGAACTTTGGTGAAATCAAACTTGTTCTGTCATGGGTACTATAGAAGGAAAGAAGGAAGAATTGCCTAGTTGTTCTCACTTTTGCTCTTATGGTCAACTACCCGCCCCCCAACTCCCTCCTACTGCAACTCTCACCCAGGGTGAAATTTCTTTCAACACTGACAACATTTCTTTCCACAAATGCATCTCTAGAGGACTTGGAATTCAGTTTCTTGTTATAGAGAATTCACCGTGCCTTTGGTGGCCTGTTCCAAAAATGTGGAGATTTGGCCCAGGCTCACTTGTTTGCACTGGCCAGCAAAAGATCAATCTGAACCAGTACCCTCGTTACCTTTGAATGCAGTTTCTCTTGCTATGAACATGCCAAAAGAAGGTAAGTTCTGGTGTTTGGTACCTCTCCAATTAGCCCAGAACCCCTCTGGATACTGTGAGTCTTCCTAACCCATTCCATTACCATGTTTCCTTACATGACTACCCAGTACTGAGAGCAACAGGATGCACAAATTTACCTTTTCCTTTACACATACAAATCTGTAGTTATTAATACAGTATCAATGTATATTCATTAAGCCCTGTGATGAGTGTTCTGTTCTATCTCCTAGTCTCCATGTGGATAATGCTGCATCATTCCCATATTACCAACAAAGAAGATAAATATAAAATTCTGTCACTTGTAGTCACAGGAGAGCCCATTCCAAACCTAGACCACTTAATCTTGAATCCTGATACTTAAAATTCACATCAAATCATCTCCTTCTGACACTGTTAGAAACGGCATTTCACACATTAGAATGGATTCCCTGTACCATATGCTACATCCATCCCTACATACTTCCACTCTCAACTGCTCAGTCTAAATGCCTTCCTGTTCTCCCAGTATCCATCTAAATCCATGTGAACAGCAAGTTCTCTCGCTGCCTGATGTGCTCAATAGAGAACACATAAAGACAACGGTTCCTCTGCTTTCAGAGTCTATGTTACCCCAATTGTTCAGACATAAAACAGTAGCCTTCCTTGGCTACTATTGATAGGCTCACCATGTATGAGCTCAGTGCAGGTGACTACTGTTATTATGGGTTAATGAGTACAGTAGTTCTATCAGGTCTTGAGAATGGTGTTTCACATTCCTTGATCCTATATCCCAGGTCTTTACAGTGTATTCTTATATCTGCATGTATATCATTCATGCCTTATATATGCATGTGTTTGTGTATATGATATTACATGGAAATTGGTGAGACTATTATTTTCAAAATTATAAGGGTTACTGGTTAGAATATTTGAAAATTTCTGCAAAAAAAGTATGAAAAATATGGGGAATATAAGTGAAAATGGATGTTATAAATGGATATTATTCATAAACAGATGCCATCAATGAACATACAAAAAGATACTTGAGCTCATCAGTGTATATTTCCTTAGCAAGGATACCATTTCACACCCACTAGTTTAGCCAAAGTAAAGAAGAAACTACTAAATGTTGGTAGTAGTTGGTGCAGCTCGTTAGGAAAACAATTTATAGTGAATTGACTATGTAAATAATCCCAGGCCTTTGGGTAAACTATAGATTCTGCTTAGACCTCACTTCCTTGCTGGGTCATCATGTCATACATCTTTAATGCCAGGCAGAAATAGGCAGATCTCTGAGTTTGAAGCCAACCTGATCTACAGAGAGTTCCAGGACAGCCAGTGCTACACAGAGAAACCTTGTCTTTAAAAATAAAACAAGAACAAAAACAAAAGAAGAGAAAGAAGAGGAATAGGAGGATGAGGAGGTTGAGGAGGCAGAGAAAGAGGAAGAAGAGGAAGAGGAGGAAGAGGCAGAGGGGGAGGAAGAAGAGGAAGAGGAGGAGGAGGAAAAGAAGTAGTCATTTCCTCAAGTTTGTTTGAAAAACTCATCCTTGCTTTAAAACCCTACTGGGATAAGATCTACTAACTGAAACCTCCTTGTATTCTCAGATGCATAATGAATCACCTCTTCCTCAGAGCTTCCTGTCTAAGGTCATATTATCCCTATTACACTACACTATAGTTATGTATTATACATTCCCCACTTCCCTGGGAACTCCCCACCCCAGGGCTCAACACTAGCAGTAATGGAAATGAACATAAATTAATGCAACTCCATGGCTCTAATGCCCCATCTCTAGCCATATATCTTGCACATTTCTATTGGTTTATTGCAAGTTCTAGGGGTAGAATGCATGGGTTATACATGCTAGGCAAGCACTGTACCACTGAGCCATACTCAAACTGCTGTATTCCTGTGGCCTCTGCTGGTTATAGCCTGATATTCCTCTTCTATCTATGGCTTCACACATTTCATATCCTGATACAATCACTTAGACTAAAACCAAGAGCTAAATCAATCAAAAAAAACTTGCCCATGTTTTCTATAGAGTATCAGTCAAAAATATCTGACTCCTGAGTGCTTTCAAACTCTAAAGCTACTTTTCATTTTTAAGGGACATCAAATTTCTAATTCTCCAGACCCCTATGGAGACACATTTACCAACAAGACTTGGATGAAAGTGACTGTCCACAACTGATTAAGATGTATAGCTGGTGTCTGGCAAACTCCTGACCCATGCCTGCTGTCCTTGATACCTAGGGACCTTAGATTGAGTGGCAGATGAAAACAAAATAGTGATAAGGTTATGCTGCAGCCTGTGCCATTTGGCTGTGTTTACAGCCAGCCCAGCTGCACCAGGCAGCAACTATGACACTTGGGGAACAACAGTAGCTTTTCAAGTCAATATATGAGACTTTGTGGTGCAATAAAAAGAATGTTACAGAAAAAGCACTGAGATAGACTTCCAGCTCCACTTCTCTGCAGTTCTATGGCTTCCCCTAAAAATAGCATCTCTGAACAACTGTCCTTGATGAAAAAGCAACTGCTGCCTTGCTCATTTCCCAAAATGAGGAAAGGTCTTAAAGAAGAATAAATGTCTAAATTCACTTAATACCAGTAATCCTGTAAGTAAAGTATGTCCAATCCTTCATTACATGCGTGAGGGGAGAATTAAGGAACTTCTTCAATGAGAGCTAGTAATCCAAGTTCTGAGTCCAAGTTCTAAACAACAAAGCCACAGAGAATATCATAGAAATTGCCATTCTGTTGAGAGATAGATAGACAATAAATAGATAGGTGATAGATAGATGATAGATAGATAGATAGATAGATAGATAGATAGATAGATAGATAGATAGATAGACATACAGACAGACAGACAAATATGTGATTTAAAATAGGTAAAGTAAGTAGGGGAGTAAATAGACAGACAGACCGACCGACAGACAATGTGTAATTTTAAGCAGGGAGCAATAGTCAAGGTTAGCATGAAACTTAATATATAGTTCAAGCTGGCCTTGAATTCCTACCTCTTATCTCCTGACTACTTGTATTTTAGTCATGATCACCAAATGGATTAAATTTGCTTGAAATATCCATAGCACTGTGAAATCAGTACCTTACTACATGCCTTGATCAAAGCATTTCCCATTTTTTTATAGTTTTTATAAACCTCATTAGGCTTCAAGCTCCTTGAAGATGGGAATGGAAATGTATTTGCCTTTCAGCAAGAATTGTAGTTCTGTGGTCTGAGTCTACAGGGTATATGAAGGCATCCTTCTCTGGAGTGTGGGTGGCACCAGAAAGGAAATGCAAGGAGAATGAGTGAGCAAAATGATGAACTACTTTTCATGCAGAAATTAGTGGGTAAATGTGGTTATATAGATGGACACGGGGTAAATAATAGATAGGTAAGTGGGTGGAAGGACAGATGAGTGAGTCTCTGGGTGGGTGGGCTGGTGGGTGGATGATCACAAAGTGTCAGTTTTATACAGAGGTATCTGATCAAGTTGAAACTGTAATTGTTAATTTTCTTAACCCTCATTAATTTGACCATGACTTTTAAATATCACCTATCTTAAATAATAGAGAGCTCTCTTATTCTCATAGTCCAAATAATACTAATGAAGAATGTGTTATATGTACATAATGAAATTGTATTCCACTGTAAGGAAAAATGCAATTATGAAAGGTGCAGGAAAATAGATGGAACTGGAAAATGTTATACTAACTGAGACAAATGCTGCAAATTCTCTTTCATGTGTGGACTATAGCTTTAAATATTTAGATTTGTGTGCTTATTTTGGAATATTTATAGAATGCCAGAAGCTAGAAATGGCTCATGAAAAGAGGAAGGGAAGAGATACTAAGAGGTGAGGCGCTAGTAGAATGTATAATATGAAAGGGGAGGGGGACGACTAGGGGTAAAATTTCAACAGGGATGTGGCAGAGGGAAGGGAGAGAAAGAGTAGCTTGACAGAAACAAAGGATGTATTTAAAAGGTGGTACCTTTGGGAGGCAATCCAGACTGAATCTGCAAGATGACACTAGAGGCCTTTTGAGAAAGGAAGGGAGAGTCATGGCAGAAAACTTGCTCTTCTTCACCTTATGATGCTATGGGCCATCTTGAGACTATGCAGAAGGCTCTCATCTGATACCACACAGATGTTTGCACCACACTCTACAACTTCCAGAACCATGAGTTAGACAGAATTCATGTTATGAACTACTATCATGTAGCTATTCCCTGAGAGAATATTCCTTCCAAAGATTAGAAGTAGTAAGCTCATAAAGCTAAGAAGCCTGAGACATTTACACAACTGGCAAGCTTTCCCTGGGTTGTACAGCCAATACTCTGCCCCTAGGAGAAAGGAGACCCTTCTATGGAGTTATCTGCAAGTTGAGCTACCTCCTACAATGCCACTTTCATGAGCTGCTGCTCATGCTTGGTGTTGGGGCAGTTGCCATTCTCACCTGCTTTGCTCTCACCTGTGTCCTTGTGTATAACCTCTCACTCATGTTCCCTTAAGTGACCTCAATAAACTCACTGGTTCATCAGGTCAGACTTGAATGGAATTGTATGTTTGTGTTGGTGTCTTATCTGTGGTCAATAAAATACTATTATAATCTCCAGGAAAGTCACAGAACAGCTATGTAGTCTATGGGTACACGCTTATAACAACAGAAAATGAATTTATACAATACTTATATGTCAACTACTTCCTATTTTGTCTGTACCTATTTGAGTCACAACAGCAAAGCATTTTCCATGGACAGCTGAAGCTGGCTACACACATCACTGTGCTTTTCCATACACTTACTCTCATTATTGTCTCTCATGATGAGGGTGCATCCTCCCAGGGGCTTATAATCCAAGCCATCCTCCCAGTTTCTAGGTCCTCTCTCTCTCTCTCTCTCTC
>NW_022196905.1:36045021-36084768 GCF_008632895.1 Mastomys coucha | reverse complement strand
TCTCTCTCTCTCTCTCTCTCTCTCTCTCTCTCTCTCTCTCTAATACACACACATACACACACACACAAACACACATACCACAAATTATAGTCCCAAAGCTTCTAACATCAATGTAGTCCTGTCTAAAACTATGTATCGGCATGAAACCTTTGATATTTTTTAGAGTAAATTCATATCCTCAGTTCCAGGTTCCTTTTAAACCAATATAGAAGTACTTGAAGAAAGAAATGCAGCATTCCCATCCTTATAGGACATTCATGTAGAGATTTATTACCAACAGATGGCTACAGTGTAGAAGAGACAGTGTGCCTGGGCACTTAACACCAACACAGCAATCTCTGGTTATTTTCCACCTACACAGCTAAAAAGGAATCAAATTCCAGTTGAGAAATGATTATGTCTTTCCCCAGAGTTTCTGATGAAAACAGCAAATAAAGTCTGCTGAGTTGGCTGGAAGCCACCCAGGCCGTAACATTTTCTTTTCCTTTTTAATAGATGCCCCCTCTTCTCCATCCCTGTCAACCTCCTGGCTCCTTTTGTACATATCTCTATCTTATAGCCTCCACCAACAGTTTTCATTCCTCCTTTTTATTATTTTGCCTCCCCATCTCTCTCTTACATAAGTAAAATAAATTCGTGAAAGACAGTTTAATCTTTGGAGGTACAGATTTGGTCAACGTTTTGAACTTTGAAAAGAAAAGGTTCTCCCAATCCTGGGTTTCTCATCAGTTACTTGTAACCAAACAGATCCTTAAACTCTAGTAATCGCTCTGCTTGTTTTTGGCTGATGGAAAGACATGTCCTGAATACATAATCATAAAGTTGCTCTTATCCAAACTATGTATCTTGGAAGGGTTTTGGGGGTGTTCTGGTTTTGTCAATTTCTTTATACAAGGACCCATCTCTGGCCATGTTTTTATTTTTATTTTTCACAAGTTCTGTGTAATCTTTAATTGTCCAAACAATCAAAAAACAATGTATCTCCATGACTTATGTCTTTCTCTGTTTGCTTACTATTTCAACTGTTTTGTTGTTATTGTTGCTGCTGCTGCTGTTCTTTTGATCATCTTCTAATAATCATGCAGAAATTCATTGATTCAGCATTCTATTTAATATAATCTTCCTAATCATGGTCTTTGAAATAGTCATTTTAAGTTGAACATAATGTTATATCCAAATAACAAAGAAAATTTCATAATCTCATATAAAGAATTTCATCACCAGAAGACCAAACGTTTCATGCAAGTACTGTAGTTAAGAGTAAGCTAGCCATTGAACCACAGATTCACTTCCTCCTCCACAGCCAGGAACATTCTGGGAAGGACTTACAGACTCTCTCAGTTAGCATCTCTATCGCTGCAGACAGCATAAAGGTACCCGGTTGAGGAGGCAGAATACAAAGTAATGGCAGCAAGACAAGCCTGTATTTGAATCCAGATTCTGTACCTTGTTTAGCTCTTTAGCACATCATAAAATGTAGATTAGTCGTAACTCCTGAGAGTTACCAAGAAGACTCATTATTAAGGATAATAACATTATTAAGGATAACTGTGACAGACATAACAGCTGATATACCTGGTGAGCACACTATTCACATAGTAGGATATTCTTTGGTGTCTTTTATTTCATATATGGGGAAAGTGAGCCTTAAATAGGCAGTTAAATTTTTGAGACTCCATAACCAGTAAGGGGTCAAACCTAAATTTAAGCCAAATCATCTAACCCTAGAATTATATCTTTCCTGAATGCTACACTACCATCCATTTGAGAATATATGGGTCATAGAAACGAGTAGAATGATAATAAATGATACAAAGTAGCCACTTTGAGAACATATCATGCATGTTGGGAACAGGAGGTAGAAGACAAGGTCACTATGTGAAGTAACTCTCCCATGGTGAGGAGAGTAGATTTTGGTAGGAAAGTCTGGCTATGAGTGTATTTTTCATGTGCATCTTGCTCTGATGCCCTACACTATTGTGGTTTGTCAATTTCAATGCATCACTATCTTCTCTCCCAAGGGTCTTGTACATTGGTAAATAGGCTCTAGTTAAAATTTAAACATCATGTATTTTAACATACATTACTAGTAAAGCTTGACTCAAGAATATTCTTTGGACCCAATGCTATAACCTACTTCATGGGTTTCCGGCATTGCTTATCCTTTCTTTTTATGTACATTTCCCTGGGTGCTGCTGCTAAAGAGAGCCCAAAATTGGGATGTTTATAAGAATCATTTCTAACATCTTGACATGGATTCTAATTCTTCTCAAAGAGAAGGGACGATGATGGCATTGACTATTTTATGAACCAAAACACCACAAATGAAAATGGGAGAGCCTCTACCTCTAGTTACATCAATACACTATTATAATATTCATTCAGTCCTATGTATTAAGAAAAAAATAAATATTCTGTTCTGGGGGAACAAGATAATTAAACAGACTGAGTTAGGAACTTAACTCCCACATGTAACATTGTTTGGAAAAAAACTACACTCTGCCTTCATAACCTCTCCCAAAGATGAAGAGGTCCATTCCTTTATCAATCCAAATACAGCACTGTATTTTCACATTACTCAGTATTTTTAAAGAGGTCATCAGCTCCCAAGATATCGCTTCTAACTGAAAAGGAAGAATAATCAATAATGCTGAACTCTAGGGACTAGCAAACCAATGCAAAAAAAAAATCTAAATTCTACTGAATATTCTCTGCTTTGTCATCTTCTCTTTGTATAAAATCCTCTTCTCATGTTTGTCTTCATTCCAAAGATCTAATTATATAGTAAAGAGCAGCATTTTTAGAAAGCAATAGTTGTTACTGGTCTCTGAATTTATCCTGTTGGACTCAGGGAAGTTAAGCACCTGAAGTATGCAGGGAGACAGAAACTACCATGCGATAGACTCAAAGAGCTAAGCTGTCACATTCTGGTTTTTTGGAAATTAAAATTCTTACTCAGCCATCTGCAGAACAGGATCAATAATTTTCACCTCAACCATGAGAAACATCTCTCAGCTTGTGGTTTGATTGTCATTGTATAACCAGTCTTTACTTAGCAAATGTTCCCTGAAAATCTATACTGTTCCTACACTGTTCCGGGAATTAACCCTAGATAATAAGGAGTTTCAGACTGGTGATGTCAATGTGAATATCACAACTCATCCAACATACTGTCCTACATGACTTCTCCTCCTCTGATAAGTGTGTCTTCTGTCTTTCAGATACTCATTTTACTATCATATTCTAAACTGCCATGCTATATAACTCATCTGAACCATTAACTTTAATGATTTCATATGATACCAATTTCATATTCAGCTCTCTCCTGCAATACCCACATTCAGCCATTCCCAACCCCACTCAGATAACACTCTATCACTTCATGACTTCTTCACTATTACTTGCCCCTAACTCCTTGTTTTATAGTCAACAAAAATTTCTAGTCCATGACTCTGACCAGGTTTCTACACGTATTCTCAGCCTTGTCTTCTGCATTCTTGCTAAGAAAAAACAAGGCACATAGGAAGCCAGCTCTTCATCATTCTGTGCTTGCACACTTAAATGGAGGAAATGGAAACACAAGGATTGGTCCTCATTAAACATATGAATGTTAAGCTTTAGGAAGTTGTCATAAACTCCCTAGGAAATTATAAATTCTCCTGACTGGTTCAACCTTTTTATGCCACCTCAAATTCTTTTATCTCTCCTTGTCTCATCTCTCTAAGCTTACATACTATTCACCAAGACAGCAGAGCAAGAAACACAGCTGTTTCCACACCAAATAACCACACTATTTGTATACAGATCACCCATATTGTGTTTCTTCATGTACAACCCTGAAAAGAGGTTACTCTTCTAAGAGCACTCCTTCATGTATCTGCCATATCCTATTCTTAAATCAAGAAAAGTGGTTCAATAAATCCCCTTCCTTATACCTCTTCCATTACCACTTCTTCATTCTACTCTAGATCAGCAGAATCAGCAGAGTCACAAGACACAACTTCCCCTTAACATTTCCAGGTACAACCTTATTTGTCTCACAGGAAAATGTCCCCTAAAACTGATCTATATTCCCTCTCCTATATTCTCTTCCTACTCTGTCTTAAGCATAGGCCATAAAGATTTAGAAAATCCTATCTCTACTACACTGGCTCTGCCAAGCCTACTAACAGCCTTGACATTGTCTTCTCAATCATCTGTTCCCATTAGACTCAACCCATCAGCTTTCTATCAGATAAATGACCTTCTCCTCCCCTTGACATACCTCTGTTCAGACCATCTCTTACTTCTCCTTGTGGCTGTTGCTTAGTTTTCTTCACTGATACCTCCTAATTCCATAACTAAACCTTGAGATGCTCAGGAACAAATCCTTCAACTTGGTTATCATTTATGTTGTTGTGTTTTTTACACACACAATCTCATGGGCTTAAATCAGCCATCTGTGTGCTGATATCAAAATCATCACTAATCTGATTAGCACTAATTGGACATAGCTTCAGAATCCCAGACTCCTGCATCTAACTTTCTAAGATCTCCAAGATGTTTCATTCACATTTAAAATATCATGATTCAAAACTGGGCTTCTGACCTTCTCCCAGCATGCCCCTTTGTTATATAAGATAGCCCCATCTTTCCAGTTTCTTGTGATAAATCTTTAGCCTGCTTGTCAGTGCATTTTGTTGATTTTAAATTTAAAAAAGATATGGGATGAGACTATTTCTCAAAGCTTTTTCTGATCCCCTCCTAGTTCAAACTGCCATTATCCATTGCCTAGATAATAATAGCAAGCAACAGCTTTGAATCAAATAGCCTCTCTGGTTTTACCCTTTTCCCCCTTACACTGTATCCCACATAACAGCCAAAATGTTCTCTTAAAGGACATTTCTCAATTTCAATATCAAATTATTTCTTTCCTCCAGTCAAAACCCTCGATAAAGTCTCAACTCACTAAGAACAAAACTGGGACTTGACCCAGTCCACACTAAGGCTGGTCTGTTTGAGGATGACTGGCATGCTTCGTAACCCTATTTGTCTTTAGTATCTTACTCCATCCTTGAAACAGTGGCTTCCTTACTGCTTCTATACCACCAAGAACATGTCTCCCTCCAGAACGTTTCCCTGAGTACTCTCCATGCATTTCAAGAAGAAAATCCCTTTGAATTCCTCTGTTGGCTTCCTCCCTATCTTTAGTTCCTTTCTGAGCACATAATCTCACCTGAATTTTGTAATGCCTGGTACCACCAAGATATGCTTCCTGAGATTCTTGTCTTTCATTCAGTATTATATGCCAGAGCCTGGAATCATTTCCCATGAGTCATCCAAAACATTAACTGAGTGGATAAATGAGTGGATAAATGATAGCTCTTAAACTGTGAGATTATTAAATATTTCCCAGAGGGGAAAAAACTGTCACATAACAAGACCACAATCAAGTTGGAAAGAAGGTGGAGTCAGCTTCTGCACTGTCACGTGAAAACTTTTCCATGCCCTTCATCAGAATGATCAAAGAGATGCTGAGCCTGGGTCATTTGAAACCCCATTCACAGAGACTCTATTGTATTATCTAAATCAAGTCAAGTAAGAAATAGCAATGGTAACTTGTGTCTCTCAGTCCCAGAAAGATTATTCTTGCTTAATTATAAGCAATGACCAAGGACATGAGTCCTTTAATCCATCCTCTTTTTTAAGGTCATATCTCATGTTGAGTTCTTAGCAGGCTCTGTCCCATGCTGGTTGAGCCAAGAACATCACCACATCCATCACTCAGATGCTGTCCTCCTTCCTGTCTCCCCAATCATTCAGTAATCACCCTTGGCACTTGATGTGAAAACTACCTAATATGACTATCCTTCAAATGCCTGACAATCCAATACTATATGTTTTCTGGAGAGCAATGACCTGAACACCTTATAGCCACTGAAATATATAGACTTACCATTACCAGCACCTTTTTAACTGACCCACTATGTGGGAGCAAATTCAAAATCTAGTACTTAAGCTCACTTTATATCTTCATAAACCAAAAATCATCATTTCAATAATTATGGTTGTTTGATAATCAAATAGCAGGCATGTTTTGTATCTAATCACTTGATTAGATTTTATATTGTTTGTTTTTATAACAGTCTTTTCTCTGTAAGGTATGGTATTTTCTATATATAGCAGCAATGGCCTCGCATAACACATGCTCATGATATTTTCATTCTTTATATCAAGAAGTGTGAAATATTTATCACTGACTCCCTGGCTTGTATATGCTACTCTATCCTGTGGCTTGATTTTCTCAGCAGAATGCAGCAGAGATGAGGCTTTGTGACTCTGAGGCCTAAACATCAAAAACCTCTCAGCATCTCTTTTGCTCCTGGAAAAACAGTTGCCATGTGATGAGCCAATGCATGATGAGATGCCACAGAAAGGCAAAAGACACTAGGAAGAAATCCAGGCACCCAGCCAACAGCTATGGATGCAGCCCAGGCAAGGCTGTTGAGCCTGTCTTGGATTTGAGCACACAACTGCCAAATTATCTTTCTGGTCACATGAATACTCTCTTAGTAAAATATTACCTGTATTACTTTATCTTAAATTACTTTTCTTTAATTTCATCTTTTGTTAGGTAAGGGCATATATTGATTCGGTTTTGAAATTACATTGTAAGTGGATTGTATTATCTTTTCAGTAAAGAGAAGAAAGATGAGTGTGATACTTGTCATAAGAATAGGGCCAAAGAGAATAAACTATGACCTTGTGCAACTGAATCTAATTCACCCAGACCCAGGAACTCAACAACAAATGCTTGCTTACTCATAAACTGTTAAAACTTAAAAATTAGTTTTATTTTTCACAAACTCTCTGATTTATGTCTTCTATCATGGCCAAGTTGCTCCAAACCTTCCCTTACTCCTCCAGCATTTTATAAACAAGAAAACAGCCTCTCTTCCACTTCCCTCCCTCTCCTCTCCCTCTCTCTCCCTCCCTCTCTTTTTCCTCCCTATCTCCTTATTTTCACCTTCACCCCTCCTATTCTCTTCTCTTTGATCTAATTCTCCTAGGAGAATCCATCCTTTGCTCCAAGAGAAAGCTAACCCTCCTCCCTCTAGCACCGGCTGATGGTCAATTCCCTGAGGGTCTTAGGGTTCCAATGCATCTCTATGCTCCTGTCTTCCCTGGAGTTCAATATTTTTTTCTTCAAGGTAGATTTCATAAAACAGAAGTAAATGCTACCTAAAATTGATATCAATTCATGCAAATTTCTGACTTACCATTTCCAATGTTCAGGGAAAACAGTTAACTCATCAGCTCCTTCCATATCCACACAGAAATCAACAGCCCTAACAACCCTGTTACAATATCTTCACACTAAGTACACTTCTGTACAAAATTAAGTTAATAGACTAGAAACATTGATAGGGGATTGTTAAATTTCAATAAAAGAGGTTTATCAAGCATCTTCATGTGTGAAGACAACCAGCATTTATGGCTTCAGGTGCTTGACATAATATTTGAATGTTCACAGCTGTTTCCTGAATATTCCCCCATTTCACAGATGAGAAACTCAGTAAAGAACAACTATTAAAGCTGGGCGGTGGTGGCGTACACCTTTGATCCCAGCACTTAGGAGGCAGAGACAGGCGGATTTCTGAGTTCGAGGCCAGCCTGGTCTACAGAGTGAGTTCCAGGACAGCCACAGCTACACAGAGAAACCCTGTCTCAAAAAAAAAAAAAATTTTAATTAATTAATTAATTAATTAATTTAAAAAAAAAAGAACAACTATTAAGCATCTTAAAGGACCAGTGGAGAAGGGCAGATCTCTGAAATCCACTATACTTCCCACTACAAACCCAGTCTTAATTTCTTTAGAAAGGCTATGACCTAGAGCCATTACTTAATTTCATTTTTTTATCTTTCCATTTTATAGGGAAGATAATAGTTATGTTATAGTTAACATTATAGTTAAGCAGACCACATGAACTGCTTCAAAAAACCTGCTTAGAATAGCATCTGGTACAGGGTAACAGCAGGCCGGCTTACTAGCAGAGACAGAAAACAGAAAAACAAAAATCTGTAATCATTGTATCTTGGCCTCTTCTGTTTCTGCAGAAGGAAGCTCTTTGTATTCACGACCGTGAGGTCTTGCTTCAAACACTCAAGGGAGATTGATCCCTGACAAGGATAGAGAAATAGTAAATAACAGCCTGTACCAGGTGTCTCCGGAAACAATCTTTGATTGTTATAGATTATGAAAAGAAGCCTTTTGACACTTGATGATAGTTCATTCCTATTTTCATGATTTATTTGTTTTTCAGACTTTTAGAAGTTTTTTCCCTTCACTCGGAGCCATAGAAACCCTCATGACAAAGCCCAGCATGGCAATGCTGCAGAACCAAAGCATACCAATCAAACACACTCTGGATTCCAGAGGAGTCACAGAATGGAAGAAGAAATTCAATCACAGAGACAGAGGCAGGCTTTTGTTCTCAAGCAATCTTTCAGTAGATCTGTGAAGCAGAAATCACCTTTTCTACTTCACAGGTCTCCCTGTTCTTTAATGCAAAGTTGCATTCCAGTCACTACAAGCAAAGCAAGCCCCTAAATAAGTCCTAACTCCAGGCCTGCTTGTCTGCCTTACACATGCCCAGAATCCTTCTGTATGGTCAGCATGTCTGTTGCACCATATCCAGCCCCAAGAAGTGCTAGTAACAGACTCTCCAAGTCCCCTTGCTTCCATGCATGCCTTCCTGCCCCCATGGTTTTACTTAGTATAAATCAAATCATGACACAATTTGCTTACAAATATTCTAATGGATTCCAAATATTCTTTAGATATTCAAACACAGTCCTGAGGATCTAGCCCTGCCTACTTCTCTGACCTCACATCCTACAACACAATGGCAACAACATCCAATAACACGGCCAACACAATGGTCTCTATCTGGGAAGAGGTTTATGTTTTGCTATGAAAACATACAGGGTCTTGCTGAGGGTTTTGGACCTTTGCATCTGTCCCCCTCCCCTTGGCAACTCTTTGGTCCTCTTATTTTTCATGTCTAGTCAATTTTTACTACCTCATATTATATCCTTTATTGTAAGACTTTTATAATCTCCAATAACCCAAGATCTTTTTCTTTAAAACATTTCCAATTATCTCATGGTTTTATGTTTCTACACTTACTTCTTGTTTAACCAATCAGCTAGTCTACCCCCATAATCTTCCAAACACAGCCACAATGCCTACATTAGACATGGAGTTCAATAACTATTGACCACATTGATAGGTAGGCTCATAAATAAAGACAGCAGATATGTCTATTTCCCCTGTTTTGCTAAGGTATCTTGTGATAGTCCCAAATATAGGTGTCATCATACAGGTTTCAGGAATTGTTCTTCCTTCAGGACACTACTTACTCCTTCCTTTCTGAAAAATTGAGTTTAACCTATCCTCCACATTGGCACTGAGTTTGGGAAAATACAGGAAGATAAAATCTTCTTTTGACAAAATATGCTAGAAAACTTCAACATCAATGTTTTCCATAGTCTCATATTTTACAACCTAAGAACTCCATCCAGAAATGTCTGCAGAGAGGGACAGGGACTGATGTGTAGAAAGGACACCAAAGACTGTTGGGTCTCAACATCCTCCAAAGGATGGCTTTAGTGATAACCCAAAGCCAATTCTCTTTGTCTTCTAAGGTATGTGAGATGGTTTCTGGGGTCCCTTCTAAGCATGAGTTAATATTTATTCAAACAAAGACAAATATTTATGCTATATGATTCTTCCATACATTGTCATGGTTCTGGAACCAAGCCTAAGAAAACAGTGAGGACATCTCTACTTTCCAGGAGTTCATGTGAATTTACAGCATGTTCCAATTCTCAATTTGCTTTCCTTAGAGAATTTTTCTATTGTAGGAAGGAATTTCTTGCATATTCCTGTCTAGTGAAGGACTCCTAACACTCTGCTTCCAGCTTCATACTCTGTTATTTGTCATGAGTGAAAGACACCACACCCTGTCTTGCTCCTGCCAAATATTTTGTCAGCCTAGCTTTGAAGATCCTACTTCCTATTCAAATACCCCAAGTCACATGCAGCCTCTGAATAGAGAAGGGAACTCAGAAGTGCAAGTAAAGCCAGAGTGTCTCTGCAAAGACATCTCATGGGTTACAATATAGGAGAAGACACCTCATGGGTTGGAATCCAGCAGTCCATTCAACACTTCCTAAGCACTAGGCTTAGGATTTGGAGGAAAAATCCCTCTACATCTCTTAGTATCCATTTTCTGACTTTTCATTAAGATGCAGTGGCCACAAGAATGCTGCCCTCAGACTTGCCATCCATGTACACAGAGTGAAAATGACTAAGGGCCATAACTTCACTTTCTGAACTACATCACCACATTAACAGCAGCAGCAGCACGCAGCTAAGTAAAGTCTGAGAATGGCAGAGACATTTACAGAAAACATGGGACCCTCTGACCACCAACTTTAGCCCAAGGATCCATCATCAGTTTTGCTGAAGCTTTCTTCAAACTAGTATCTAATACCTTTCCCTCCCAAACCTCTTTTCCCCTATAAATAGAAACTACTTTGTTGTCTGAAGGCTCCCCAGCTTCTAGTGCACCTCTTCCATTTCCCCACAACTTAGCGAATCAGACTCCTGCCTTGTAATCTAAATCCCTTGTAATCTTAACCCCTTCTTAAACTAGCACATCAAAGCAACGACACCTTATTTCTCCTCCTCAAATACTGTGAAGACAACATCAACAGAGGTATTGTATAAGCACATGATAATTTATAAATATGAGGATTCATATGAAGAACACAGTACCTTTCATTTATTTCTCCATAATGATTATTCACTATGAGCAGGGTCCTTCCTGAGAAGTATCTGGAGACAGAAAGGAATTTTGCTCTTCTTGAAGTAGCCCATAGACTAATAGGGACTTCCTGGTCCCTCCTCACCTTGAGCATAGCGGATAGTATCTTAGATAACTTTTGATACATAAATGGGGTTTGAAGAACTAGAATAAAAGGAAAGATGAAGGAAATGGGAAGAAAGAAGCTATTAAACCAAAGAGCTCCGACTGATAGATCATGGCTATTCAAGTGTACGTGAGAGTTTTTTAAATTGTGATCAGATGCAAGATGATGCTCCCCTCCTGCCAGAGCCTTGCAGTACTAGCACTTGTTAGGATGCAGTGGTTGTAACAGTTCTGCAGAGAAATTCTTCAACTGTTGTCACTATTTCATAGCCCAGAATATTCAGCCAGCTAACAGACCTCTGGGAGAATATGCTCCATGTTGTAATTTTCCAAAGGCGACACGATTATAAAAACCAAGCAGATGGAAAGAGGACTGCAGTGGACGAGAAAAGCTGTTAGCAGTTTCCATTTGTAGACAAAACCATTATTTTTTTAACAGATCACTACTAGAATCTGATGAATCTAGTCCATTTTGCACCCTCTGCTTTGCAGAAAGCCCTGCAGCCCTGGCAGACTTTGCAAACAGTTGCAAGAGGCTATTTTCATACATTTGTTTATATCAAAGCATCGCCTCATAGAGTTTCACATTTAGCTTGCTGTTAATCTCTAAACTGCCATCAATGTGTAGTTGCCGACCCTGAAGATTGAACCTCAAAATAAATAGTGGTGCAATCATAATTTATTTAAAATATTACTGTGCACCCTATCACTCTATGTCAAGAGCCAGCTTGCTTATGGGAGAGCTTGATTTCATAATTACATATTAGAAATCATTTGTAAGGAAAATTGATTGGTATATTTACAGCAAGGATTTCACCAGAAATAACCCTGTCTCCAGCTGGAGGGGTGAAGTATCAGGTTGAAACTGGTACATGAGCTTGAGGAGCCTGTCACCATCTTGTTTATTTCTTGTCACTGGAAAGAACAACTGCTCAGAGATCAATGAGGGGGGCAAAATTGTCATCTCTAAACATCTGCGTGGTTCACAAATCAAATTTTAGGCACTATCATGGGATGTTGAAATAAGTGCTCAATGGGAATTCGTGAGGCTCAACTTCCAGTTGCTAGTCCTTTGTAAGTAGACTGGCCAGCATGGCTAGATATACTGCTCTCTCACTGTGTGGGCATGCTGAGGATAGCAGGTAGTCACAGAGGTGGAGAGAACCACCCACCAGCCTACAAGACTGATGAGTGATCTGCCAAAAACTATCATTTGGTGGTCCCTCCTCAGTAGTAACAAAAGCATTTAGACAGTGCCAACTCCAACTCCTAGGGCCTGGGCTGAGTCAGTTCTCCCTCATGTTTCCTTCGCTGAAACTTACAACCTCCCTTTTGGCTATATTTCACTGCTCATATCTGGCAGCAAGAAAATTCTTCTATGACAGGGTAAGTTCAGGTTTTTTTTTTCTATAGCATCTGCCTGCAGCCTTTGTTTCTAGTTTGACAGAAATAAATTGTATCTATTATTATTATTATTACTACTATTATTATTATTGGAAAGTAATGAACTCATGCCAATTAAAACCTCAAAAAAACATCAGTCCAAACAAAATGAAAATGAAGATACCAACAATCGTAGTAGTGGTACCTGTCCTTCCAGTTGGACAGGAGTTCTCTGACAAACAAATATCATATATGGGGGCTTGTCACCATGCCTTGGCACAAGTATTTATTTATTTTCAGTTCCTGGGGATCTTTTTGAATATTTCACTGCTCTTATGAGGGCAAATCATGACAAAAATGACCAGACAAGAGAAGGAATTTTTTAAGATTAAGTTGAATGAGTTTGCAAAGGAGACCTCTCCTTTTCGACTCACTTCCCATCTAGAGTAGAATCTCCTTCAGGCCTTTGCTTCTTCCATGAACCAAATATCTGTGAGATTCCCAGTGAAAGCAACAAAGCCATATTCACCTCCTAAAAGCCATTGTCCCTTCTGTACCTATCTCATGGTATGCCTCAATAAATGGTGGTCAAGCTGAGCTAAACAAGCTGAGCCAAACTAAACCTTTTTGTGCTCATATGTAAATACCAATTTGACCTGCAAAATTTCTAAACTCAAAAAATTATCTCCTTTTTCAAAGAATGTGTAGTTTCCCTCCACAGTAAGTCCATGGGACTATTACATGAATGAATCCTCTAAGATTTTTTTTGTGTCTATATACTTTCCTAAGTATGCATTCTTGTTTCCAGCAGAGTATGACATGAAGTGAGCCAAATGAAAATAGGATGGGTTTTCCTGAGGCTAGCATGAGCATCTACAGTGTTAGTACTTACTAAGCACTGGGAGGATTGGATTGAACCAAGCTGAGCAGAATTGCAGCTTGGATGTCTAGCAGGAGAAATAGATAAAGTGCTACCTCTTTAGCTCTAATCTTAATGATCTTACTGATGTCCAGTGATGGATGAGGACAGCATAAACCGTTTCCCCTTTATCACCTGCCAAAACTGAAAATGCTGACAACTCTTCATGCCCTGTTGATTCTTTTTCCTTCTTACAAAGGATGAGGTCAGACAAGTTTACTTGCAGTGATTGTATTGATCTCCATTCTTAAGCTGCAATTGGATCTTCCCCTTGCAGGCAAGATGTCATTGACTTTTACTTGTAGAGACAGATACTGACCCTGGGATGCCATGGAGGAAGTCAAGACTCCATATTCAGTTGTGAACAGCCCAGTGAGCTGGAATTTTTATACCAACAGAGCTAACCTTCATTATCTTTCAGATGGGGTCTTTTATGTCACTCCCAAAGAGTTCTATTCAAACACAGATTTGTACAGTGGGAAAGGAGATATTATATTAATAAAACCTCCAAGTCAAATAAAATCTGCATCCTTTTCAAGCTCATTGTTGTTATTAGAAATAGAATAGGTAGTGTATCAAAGAACAAAGGCAAGAGTTACCTGAGTGGCCAGATCTGGGTAGAAAATCATTTGCCTTGAAACAAGAGTACCAGTTTATGGAACTCATTCATGAGCACTGGCTCAATATTTCTGAGACAACCTTTGCAAAAAAACAAACAAAAAACAAAAAAACAAACAAAAAAAACACACACAGTTGTTCTCTTACAGAAGGCAAAACCAAGGCTCACAAAAAACAAGGCCTATGTTGACTGTAACACTGCTGATAAGAAATCTAATCACCAAATCCTTACCCAACAACACCTTAGTATTTCCTTTGGTTGTTTTTATATCAAGCCATACATAGATGCTTTCTTATGCAGGATCTCACTTACTAGAACAGCCCAGGGCTGGTGAGATGGCTCAGTAGGTAAGAGCATCGACTGCTCTTCTGAAGGTCATAAGTTCAAATCCCAGTAACCACATGGTGGCTCACAACCACTTGTAATGTGATCCGACACCCTCTTCTGGTATATCTTCTGGTATATAAGACAGCTACGGTGTACTTACCTATAATAGTAAATAAATCTTTGGGCCAGAGCGAGCAGGGACTGATCAAGAGGGGTCTACCAGAGCAAGTGGGATTGACCGGAGTAAGCAGAGGTCTTAAAAGTCAATTCTCAATAACCAGGTGAAGGCTCACAACTATCTGTACAGCTACAGTGTCTACTCATATACATAAAATAAATAAATCTTAAAAAAAATAGAACAGCCAAGTGAAAGGTTGTGATAACTTTTTAGAAAAACAGAGTTAGACTTTTTTATAATTGTATCATAGCATAATTATATTTTCCCCCTTCCCTTTCCTCCCCCTAAACAATCACATATACCCCCATTTGCTCTCTTTGAAATTCATGACTTCTTTTTCATTAATTGTTCCTACATACGTATGTGTGTGTGTGGTATATTATATAAGTGGAAATATATACAAAAAAAATTGTGTGTGTGTGTATATATATATATATATATATAATACAAATAAACAAATACAGCATGTTCTGTCTGTAATACTAGCATCTATATGCTTTATATTTTCAAGGCTGACCATTTGGTATTGTTAACCAATTAGTATTCACTTCCCTTGGGAAGACTATTTCTTTCCCTCTAAGCATTTCTTAGTTCCCTGCATGTAATTTTGAAGATGTGAGGCCTTGTGAGCCGTTTCCTGTACACAGTTAACATGATTACTAGGATCATCTTTGTTCAGGTCATGTTCAGGCAATCACAAAATTAGTCTTCCTAATGAGCTAAGATATAAGACTTGTGTGTCCAAAAAATATCAATGCTGACAAAAACCCAAGAAGATTTAAATTTGTAGAATAAAAGACTTGTAGTTTTGTAGTTTTTTTAAAAGTCAATTCCCCTTAATATAATACAACACTTTCATGCAATGTCTATTAAAATCCTAGCAAGAGTTCTTATGGATGTAGGCAAGACCATTCTAAGTTAGATATGGAAATCCAAAGAAACCCTGTAATAGCTAAATAATTTTGAAAAACAAAAACATAAAGTAAGAAGAATTCATAGTCCCAATTCAAGATTATGTTATAGCTCCAGGAATGAAGATTAGGATTCTTCAGTTACACAGCACTGCACAGTTCCATTCCCATAACGATCTGACAGAATGGGATGGAAGATTTGTTAGTGAACAACAGTTATAGGAAACAAAGGTCAGAAGGTAGCAAATGCTGGTATGAAGACTGAGCATGAGAAGTCCTTTGCTGAATGAGTCTTCTGCATCTTAACTGCATCGATAACAAACTCTTAGCTGTGCTATAGGAATACCCAGCATCTTGCTCATAAATGTCTTCAGATGCATATAAATTTATAATAATCTGCAGATGAAATTCTACAACCAAAAATTTACCACTGTCAGATATGTTGATGCAAGCCTATATTACTTTATTTTTTATTAGATATTTTCTTTATTTATATTTCAAATGTTTTCTCCTTTCCAGGTCTCCCCTTTGGAAACCCCCTATTCCCCATCCCCTGCCTCTATGAGGGTGTTCCCCACCCACCCACTCCTGTCCTCCTGCCTTGGCATTCCCCTTCACTGGGGCATCAAACACCCTCAGGCCCAAAGACCTCTCCTCCCACTGATGTAAAACAAGGCCATCCTCTGCCACATATGTGGCCAGTGCCATGGGTCACTCCATGTGTATTCTTTGGTTTGTGACCCAGTCCTGGGAAGCTCTGGGGGATCTGGCCTGTTGACACTGTTGCTCCCTTCATGAGGCTGCAAACCCCCTCAGTTCATTTTTGAGAGCTGAGGCAGGAGGATCACCATAAGTTTGAGAACAGCCTGGCTGGCACAACATTGTGAGACTCTGTTCCAAATAAATGAAAATAACTTTAAATTTAAAATAAATTAAAAATAAAAATATAAGCCGGGTTGTGGTGGAACACGCCTTTAATCCCAGCACTTGGGAGGCAGAGGCAGGCAGATTTCTGAGTTTGAGGCCAGCCTGGGTTACAAAGTGAGTTCCAGGACAGCCAGGGCGATCCAGAAAAACCCTGTTTTGAAAAAAAACAAAAAATAAAATTAAATTAAATTAAATTAAAATTAAAATATAAAGACAGGGAAAGCCTTAAAAATAGTTTTCCAGATGTCAGAATCTTAAGTCTCCACTACTAATACATGCCACTCCTTGTCATATTGATTATCTTTATGTAATTCATTGATTCTAGTTTTCTCTAATGATCTTAGCATTTATTTCAAACTATATGGATTTAATTTTATAATATGTTACTAAGTTACTTAACTTTCGGTAATTGAAACATTTGGTAAATAAATAAATAAACACTTTAGACTCCCCGGGACATCACAAATTTACACAATTCTGTAAATACAAAGATTTACAGACTCCACTTCAAGTCATGATTTCTCTAGCAAGCTTTTCCTTATGACTAGGCAGTCCACATATCTCCTACATTGTCCACACACAAACACTACACAATTTGCTCTCAAAAGCATACACACACACACACACACACACACACACACACACACATACACACACGAGCCATTTGTTCCTTTGGACCACCACTCTAACCCTGAAACATTGTCTTTTGATAGTGCCTTAAAGTTAGGCCTCTATTCTGTTCCATTTGTAATTCCTTACTTATCCCATGGATGGCTTTGATCATGTACTAATGCAAAGATTGCAAAGTGGCCATAGATGTGACCCATATACTATCTAGATATCCATGTCACCAGAAACACAGATACCCCTCCTTATTGCTCGGAGGACCTAATGCTGGTATCTGGCAGATGCATCCTCTCCACCATGCTGACAATGCCCCAGCCTGTTAAATCGCTTTCCAAGAACATGAAGAGATATGGGCAATCAATGACCCAACATCCACACAGATCTAGACAACAGTAAGAACCATGCCAGCTCCAGAACGTACCACAGAGTCATCTGAGCTCCCTATTGCAAAGACATCAACTTCTCCCTTTGACCAAATCTCTTCTCCTTCGTTATGTAGTATGTTATATAATGTTCTCAATAAATTCTATACATATTTTCTAGGAAATTTTAAACTACTAAAGAAACATTCTAGGGATTCTCTGAAAAATAGGTTTTAAAATGGGACTCGGGAACAGGACCGTTTGAACTGGTTGACAGTGGTAAATCTGTCATAGGTAGAAGATAAGGAGCTAGGAGTCCTCAGGATATTGCAGCTGCTGCTGTTACATTTCTCACTGCTGGAGAACTAAAATGGGATGCTGCAATATCTCAAGTATTTCAAATGTTCACGAAAAACTATTTCAACAACTATGAAAGTAGATGGTTTCTTCAGGGGGAATTTATTGATTGACTGAAAGAATACAATAAAAGGTTGAAGATGATCAATCACACATATAAACCAAAGTATAAAGACTTTAGAACACCTTTGGGGTAATATATCAGAAGATTTCTCATATTCTAAGTCAGAAGACAAAAGAAATATAGCTAAAGATCATACCCAGAATATAAGTACAATGGCACAGAAACTCCAGATAAGTCAACTGTGACTCAGGCAAGGATGCCCCACCTATGCCAGAGCTCCAATTAGAAAAGCCCGTGGGAGACTGGTCAGAATATATTGTATGAATTTTTATCTAAAAAGGAAGGAAGGGAAGAAGGAAGGAAGGAAGGAAAGAAGGAAGGGAGGAAGGGAGGGAGGGAGGGAGGGAGGGAGGGAGGAAGGGAGGGAGGAAGGGAGGGAGGGAGGAAGGGAGGAAGGGAAGAAGGGAGGAAGGGAGGAAGGGAGGGAGGGAGGAAGAGTTAATGAAGCTTTAATGGGTTTAGATTACAGTTGTCCCCCAGTTAAGAAGTACTTGGCCTTGTAAGAGTGTAAAGTCACATCCTCTGAAAGAGTTGTATGACCTCATTCACACACATTAGCATTTGTTAGTTACATACATATAGGACAGGATGCCCCGATCAAATTGGCTATGCCCAAAATCTAAAGTTAGATCAAGTATGTAAGTCCACTCTTTATAATAGATTTTTGGAGGATTGGGATGATTTCAAGGTTCCATATTACTGAAGTTTGGAAAAGAAAACTTTATAATATAAGGTATTCTATTATATTATGAGTGCATGAGATGTTTCAAATAAATGAGAAAGATTTGAACATTGTTGCTTTACCAATGTTAACTAAATAATGGAGATGTCTGCTATGGTGTATGATGTCACATACTGAGAAGTCTAATCAGCTGTATGGTAGAAAGACAAAATATTGACCAAGAAATCTAACAAGAGGAAATTTACCATACCCCATGAGCATAGAGTTCTCAACAGTGATTTCATCTTTAAAGAAGCAATTTTATATTTATGATAGAGTTAATAGCCAAGTTAAGAATATACAAAATAGAACTAACCAAAGGAAGAAAATAATCTAGAAAATTGTCATAGGTAAATGTTCCTTATGGAGCATTTAAATTTAATATTTAGTATGTTGATATGCTATGATATATAATATATAAATGGTCTTGTTCCCATTCCTGGCAAAGAGTTCCTAAGCACTTTGTAATTTATGTCCTTGGTAATAGTAATGAGCAGAGGATCTTCTTCTAGTCATGATAAAGGTTTTTCAGTCATACCTAAGTTTATGCTAAGGATGGGTCTCCTGGTGAACAGTTATACGGCTTCAAGAGAAGGCACAAATTGCCAAAGGAACCAACCTAATAATTGGAAGGTTGGGACTTGAAAGCTTTCTTTCCCAAACTCCAGTAATATGAGAGGGATTTTGCACTGAATTAATTACCATTGACCAATAATTTAATTAACCATGCCAATGTAGTGGCCATTCCATTAAAACACTGAAAATTAGAGCTTAACATCTCAGTTGATAAATTCATGGACATATTGAACAGGTCAGGTGTCCAGAGAAGATGAAAACAACTCTTTCTTATACTCATTCTGCATCTATGATAGTCAACTGCAGGTGTCAGATTGACCATACTGAGGACTACCTAGATAAGTAATAAAGGACTGTGTGTATGTGTGTGTGTGTGTGTGTGTGTGTGTGTGTGTGTGTGTGTGTGTGTATCTAGAGAAGAGGAATATGTGAGATGGAGGACTAAGTGAAGAAGATCTAACCTTGAGGAAAAATGATGACCATCCAACCAAGTGAGATGTCTATCTACCTATCTATCTATCTATCTATCTATCTATCTATCTATCTATCTATCTAATCTATCTATCTATGACTCTCTCTAACTCTATGACTCTTTTCCCCTCCTTCCCTCCCTCACTTCCTCTCTCCCTCCTTTCTTCCCTCTCTTCCTCACCTTCTCTCCCTTGGGTTTGGGGTGCAGCTCCTGACTATGAACATCAGAACTCCAGAGTAATCTATTTAAACTTGCATTAGTGGCATCCCAGGTTCTTATGCTTTGGTCTTAGCTTAAAGTGACACCATTGACTTCCCTAATGTGAGGTTTCTAGACTTGAAGCAAGCCAGAAACCCAACATCTTGCTTACATACCTCCATTGTAGGACATCCTGGCCTTAAAGATTACATGAGCCCAATAAATTCCCTCAAAATCTACATCTGTCTAACCATTCATCTACCTATCTACATACAGTTTCTATACTTAGTATAAATAATTTCTGCAAAATATACACACAAAACTGGAAACAAAAAATAAGGCAGATTGATAGAAATGACAGCTTAAAATACTTCTACTTTAAGTTATATGTACATATTTTACAGTAATTTAGAATATAGATTATGATAGATAGATAGATAGATAGATAGATAGATAGATAGATAGATAGATAGATAGACAGATAGACAGATATAGAGATGGTCAGGCAGACAGACAGACAGACAGACAGACAGACAGGTGTTATTGTTTGGATTTTGCTGGAGAACCCTAACTAATAGAACATCTCCTCTATTCAGTGGCTCTTGAAAATAAGCTAGTAACAAGGAAAGTACATTCCAAAGTTCTCAGAGCCAGTCCACAAAATAATCAAACCAGAAAAGATAGTCATGGGAACTACCAACTGTATGGAATAGGGTTGCAATTGACATTTGAAGTGAGAGTACTTTTGTTGAAAATATCCCAGACACTCAAATAGTGATAGAATTAAACTGAATCACTGACAGTCAAGTTGGTGTACAGAGATTGTAAGACTCAGTTCATGTAGAGAGTTAAAAAAAAACTACACATTCTGGAATTAGAAATGATCTGTGAATGAAAACTAGATCTTAGAGTTCAAGTTGTTAAATTAAGTTGCCAACTTAAAGGATAAAGTAATTACCATGTTAGTTGGGTGATGTAGAAATAATTCTTCAAATAAGGCAAGGGGGTTCTTTGACTTAATAATTCTTTTTCTGGAAAAATAACTTTATAGGTATATTAAAATATATATGGCTATGCATAAGAATGTATATTCAGAAAGGTCTGATTGTCATTGTTTGCATTGAGCAAGGACAAAAAGTATAGGATTCATGGTCTCTGAGCCTACACATAGAATGTCAAGTTGATGTGAGTGTCAGCCAGCAATCCCCTAAGACAGTGACTATGATCAATGGTTTGGCAAAAATTTACACAGGAAGTTTTACATAAATGTAAAATGAACATTTAGGCTGACTTAGTCCCCAATGCTATGAACAATAACTTTAACATTTGTAATTCTGTACCATTTGTAGTACTTCAAAATATTCTCTCACTTGCTTTTAAAAATAGAAAAGATTATATTTTAGGAGGACAAAGGAGAACCAATACACCTGAACTAATCATAAAATCATGGTGCCTCTTTAAAGTGTCGGCTTACCAGTATACTTTTCTTTACACCATGCCCTCTGCATCCATTGCTCTCTTTATTCCCTGTCTTCTGCTTCCACTGCCCTCTTCTTTATGCTTTGCCTTCTTTTGCACCTGACCCAACATGCCCTCTGTGTCCAGTGCC
This sequence comes from Mastomys coucha, assembly GCF_008632895.1. Taxonomy (NCBI): domain Eukaryota; kingdom Metazoa; phylum Chordata; class Mammalia; order Rodentia; family Muridae; genus Mastomys; species Mastomys coucha. The sequence goes on along the minus strand of NW_022196905.1, from coordinate 36,063,481 downwards.
CCTCTTGCACCTGATCTTTCATGCCCTCCACTATCTCTCAAACTCCTGCCCAATTAAATTGAACCTCTTTGCAAGATCTCTTAGGTCCCTTTTGTTTTCCAACTCCCTTTCCTATGATAAAAAAAAAAACAACTGTTCTCATTATTTGAATGGTTAAGTGAAGTGATTTCAACTAATTATGAATGATGTGCTTGGGCAGGGAGAAACAGACTAAGCTATGATTCATACATGTCAAAGATGTCTATGATATTTGACATCCCATCATAGGCCCTGGCCATGGTCTATCCATGGATGTTACTGATTTAAAAGAATATAAAAGCCTCTCCTTCACTAGTTAAGGGCTAACTTGATAGATCCACCCTCCCCTTTCACTCAAGTTAGAGAAAGAAGGCTGTCCGCACAACTCACCTCTATTAGGGACAGAAGAGCAGTATAAGAATACTATCCTTGTACAGCCTAGCTTACAATGAGAGGGCACACTCACCTCTCATTTGCCATTCTATTGGAAAGAAAACCTCACTGTGAGCCCTCTTTTCCCCATTTCTCTCTAGCATGTGGCAAGGTATTTGGAACCTAGTGGAAAAAAGCAGGAGATGAGTACCTCCAAAACAACAAGAACACATCATTCACGTGATTGAGTCTCTATCCTCGACACCATTGGGCAGTCTGGGTGTGGTCCACAAGCCCCAACTCTACACACAGAACATTTGCATCACTCAGCTGTTATGCTAGCTCATCTGTTATTATTCAGGCACTGAATCACAGCCTCCTCTCAGAGATGTGCAGTAATGAAGAATGAAGAAGAAAAATCATGGCATGAGGCAGAGAACAAAGCTTCCAAACACTTGCTTTGCCAAAAGAAAAGATTTAGATTTTAGACTTTTTCTTTTAGTAATTTGGGGGTCATTGGAGGGTTTCAGGATTTTTAAAATTATCTTTATTTTTATTTTATGTACATTGATGTTTTGCCTGCACATATGCCTGTGAGAGGGTGTCAGATGCCCTAGAACTGGAGTTACAGACAGTTGTAAGCTTCCATGTGGGTGCTGGGAATTGAACAAACTGAACTCTGGAAGAGCAGTCAGTGCTCTTAATGGCTGAGCCATCTCTACAGCCCCATTAAAGGATTTTAAATTAAAATGGGATAATACAATTTTCAAGGGTATTTTGTTGGTTGTGAGGGGTACTTTCACAGAACAGAGATGAAGACTTGAAGTGGGTGGTGAAAAGGAATGACTATTATAACCATGACAAGTATTGTACCAGGTTTTGGGACTGGAAATCAAGAGGCTGGGTAGATGCAGGAATGAATACTCACTATCTGGGATGTCAAGGTAGCTACACGGTGGCAATGAAAGGAGACACACTCAGTGCTCATAGACAAATTCTGAATATTATCAACTGGGTAAAGGCACTGGTTAAAATAAAAGCAAAATGCTCAAAACACACAAAGAAAGGGGTGTTTAATACATGCTATTCTTTCTTACCTTTCCTTCTTAAGTTCTTTCAACATTCAACAAGTGGCAAAAGGTGGGCAGTAGTAGAAACCATATAAGAAGGCTAAAGGATGGATATGAATGAAGGTCATACTGATTAGAGAAAGATAGCACCCCATCTTAGTGCACACAGAGACAGTTGAAATCATAAATTAGTCCCAGCTCGCTTCTGAGGATTCCATATGTGAGCTCAAAGACCTCAACATAGTAGCCAATACCAGTCCAATGGGCTGGTTTTCAAGTTAAACTTATTTTTTTTTTCAAAAAGCAAGAACATGAATAGGAAGTATAATTGAACTATGACCACAATGGAAAGAGATAAATAAGACCAATTTCTTGTCTTCAGTTTATCCTGGTATTATTATACATGGCCACAATTTTCAAAGTAATCTTAACAAACCTTCCAGTTAGGAATCAGGAAATTTTAGATCATTTTTGTGTCTCTGACATAGTAACCAAACAATGTAAGTTTATGACCACTTTAAAATAAGATGACACTATAAATTGATTCTAAGATCTTGCAGCTAATAAATCTATTGTTCATCTGAAGCCAATTCTGTATATGAAGATGAAAATAATATTGTCATTAAAGAACATTCAACAAAGCTGCATTCAAAATCTTCTTTGCTCTCTTGAACCTTCTACAAGCATAATATTCTGCTCTGCATTAGTAATGGATTGCACCTGGCCACTGCTCGAGGAATCTTCAAGAACATTCTTCCTACTGTGAAAAGGAAAAGAAACTGCAGCTTAATAACACCAGGAGCTGATTCTAATATTCTCCCAGAAACCCTATAAAGTTCTCAGGAGCATTCCCAATAGCAGATGAGAAAAAACAGGAATCATATCAGTTGAGTAATTTTTCCAAGGATGTCTAGTTTTGGAGCAGATTACCCCGTCCATCCTTCCTGCTTCAAGAGATCTCCACCAGAGAACGCATTGACATTCTCAGAGCCAAACAGAGAGTTGGTACTACCAAGCAGCAGCTATACAGAAAACTTGCCAAATTTGTAGAACCTCAATCTTTACCATTTTTTATCTTTTACATATACACCACACACACACACACACACACACACACACACACACACACACACAAACATCCTGATTGACACACTTTTGTTGCACATGATTTGCAAGAACAGTGAACAAGAAAGAAAACTACAGAACTCAAAAAGCAAAGTTAGTATACTTAGGGACTTTCTTGGATCCTGAAACTATAGAGTAGGTTTTGGTGAATAAAATCTCTGTTCCCATTTTGTCAAGTATACACCAAAGGCAGGTTCAAGCATGATTAAATATATAAAAAGGTTTAAATGTGAAGAGTCTTTCTATTTGAGTATAAAAGGCAGTGGGTAGTGTAACATACCATGAAGTGTTGCCATTCAGATAAGACATGGCCACTGCAATTATGAACACTCAGCAGTAATACTTGTACAAGACTGGACCCTTCAACATCTGCTCATGGATACAAGAGAGACTCAAGAGGTCACATCCCTTCATGGGAAGCTATTGACTGTTAATAATTGTTGTGGGAGGGGGAGGGGGTCATTTTCTTCAATTCTGCAACCATTAGAGGACTCCCTGGATAGAAGAGGTTTAGAAAGAAAGTGAAGGGGAAAAAGAAAGGATGGGAAAAGAGAGGAAGAGAAAAGAAACGAAGGGGGGAAAAGAAGAGGGGTTAACAGAGAATATTAAGAGTGGATATAATCAGAATACATTGTATATATTTGTATGACACAAAAATATAATTTTAAATCTTTCTGTTTTGTTTCTGCTTTCCATTATGGAGGCTTCATTGCCAGAAGGCTGTTTCTTCAGGACATCAAAAACACCAGCAACAGCAGCAGCAGCTCCAGGTTCAACACTGCTTAAAGCTAACAAGTGAGTGTTGCTCTCTATCCACCAGAGACCAAAGCAAACTTCAGTAAACACTGTGATTTGCCTTTCTAGAATCCCATTGCATCCTTGAACTAATAATCACTATTATAAAAGCAAGGCAAGGCCAGAACATTATCAATCCTACTAGAAATACATAAGAGAGGGAGGAGAGTTCCCAGAAAGGAAGAATGTCCAGTACACTTAAATGAAACAGCTAGGATACATACTACTAAAGATGGATGAAAATTTGTTTTGTTTTTGTTGTGTTTTGAGTTTGGGATGTTTACAGATCTTGTATTTTTGAAGAACATAAAGCACTTCAATTTTTTTTTTCTTATCCAAAATATCTTAACAAAATCAAAAGCTCAAAGAGTGAGAAGAACTAGGGTCTCATCTAGGATCCACCAAGGAAAGACACAGATACTGGGTTCAGCATTCTAGAAAGAACACCTGCAGAAGCCTAACAAGCAGGGTGGGAAATCTGGAGCTTATTCCTCTCCTCTGAGTCATTCTTGCAGGAAGATACAATATCTTTGTTTTGTTTTGTTTTGTTTTGTTTTTTGCTGAGCTGCATTTCCATAACATAGTCCCCTACACAATCATATCTGATCCAACAGCCAATGGTGAAAATAAGGAAGGCACTGTTATAAAGATTTGATAGTACTTTCCTTAGGTTAGCACCTCACAATGTAACTGTGAACCCATCCACTGAGGAACCAAGAATCCACAAAGAATTCCTAGAAATGTTCAAAAGCACATCAGCGATTCGGAAAATAGGAAGGAAACACTCCTAACTCATCCTTTCTTTTAGTGGTGTACTTTAGGAAGAAATAGCATATCTCCTTAGAGCTTCCCTCCCTTCTCAAGCATCTACAATGCAATCTCCTTGCAGAACACAAAATGATTCCACCAAGAGGTATTTTCCCCTTCTAAGTACACTGAGCCCTGACAAGTGAGAGTCTGACTTGTCCTTGAAACCAAACTAATTTGATAAAGTTTACATGGCATATTTCAGGTTTACAGTCTACTGCCAAGCATCAGTAAGGACACATTGGAGAATGGAAATATTCAGCCCTTGGAATCAAATCCACGCTGGAATAGTTTTAATCCTGTCTGGTAAATTGTCTGGCATGCAGTATGTATATGTTAAATTCTTTTCTTTCTTCATCTTGTAGTTCCATTCAAATGAAATGTAGTGGAAAGAAACCTGAACTACAAGCCAGAACATTTGTATTCTGGTCCTCGGTCTAGCACTAGCTTACTCTGTGACCTTGTTAAGACAGCATAGTTTCAATGTTCCTTGGTTTTCTCGTTCTTTAAATGAGACCAATAATGCCAGGAGAACCTATCTCCAGACTATTATGGGGATTAAATAAATGAATGCCCATAAATTCATTGTGAAAGTATAAAGAGCTACACAAATATTAGAGATCACATTGGGTCATATCCCTCATCAATAACCTCTGGGACAATCTTTGAAGAGAATACATATTGGCAGAAAGAAATGCAAAATGGCTGTTTCATTTTACAAGGTGACTGCTAAGCCACAGACATTGACAAGTATGAAGAGCATGGAGGTCAAAGACTTCGAAAAATCCTTCACACAACAGAAGACTTTTGTTAGAAGAACTGAGACAACCACCAACTCACATCAGCATCCTAAAAGTGTGCTAATGCCCTGAACAATACTTGAAAGTAATTTAGAAAAGTTACTGTAAACCAGAGACCTAGAACCTTGGACTTGTAAAAGAACCTTAGAAGTCATAAGTCCAAATGCTTTGTTGTCAAGTTAAGGAAACTGAGGGCCCAATTCAAATCCACAGTTTTTTCTGTGATGTTAAGTATGTTCTTGATAGATCTATAGATCGATAGATCGATAGATCGATAGATCGATAGATAGATAGATAGATAGATAGATAGATAGATAGATAGATAGATAGTGGATGGAAGGAAAATAGATGGAAGGAAGGGAAGGAAGGAGGGAGGAAGGGAGGGAGGGAGGAAGGGAGGATGGGAGGAAGAGAGGAAGGAATTAAAAAGCCTCAAAAACTCAGAACACTTAAGTATACTGCCCAGAGACCCTGTCTTAGTTTAGGGTTTTCCTGCTGTGAACAGACACCATGACCAAGGCAACTAATTCTTGCAATGCTAGAACAGGGAAGCAGGAATGGGTGGGTTGGTGAGTAAGGGGAGGGGGATGGGATGGGGGGTTTCAGAGGGGAAACCAGGAAATGTACATTTGAAATGTAAATGAAGAAAATATCTAATAAAAAAAAGACAATATTTAATTGGGGCTGGCTTAGAAGGTCAGAGGTTCAGTCCATTATTATCAAGGCAGAGGCATAGCAGTTTCCAGGCAGGCAAGGCACAGGAGGAGCTAAGAATTCTACTTCTCAATCTGACTGTATCCAGGAAAAAAATGACTCTTCCACACTGGGCAGACCTTCAAAGCCCACTCCCACAGAGACATACTTTCTCCAACAAAGCCACACCTCCCAATAGTGCTACTTCCTAGGCCAAGCATATTCAAACCACCCCAGACCCTCAAGTTGGATGCCATACCTCGATGAAATTTGGAAATGAGGAGAAAAAAAATGAGAAGAGAGTGAATATTCCACAGACAACAACGTTTATAAAGTTGGCATAGCATCTGAATCACTTCAGATGAAACACACCAAATAAAGGAGTAGGACATTTTGTGCTGCATTATCTGTATTTTATCTCTCAAGGTCTCCAGGAAACTTCACAATTTCCCTATTTAGCTAAAAGAGGACAGGGTTTTCTGAAAACAATAACGTCAGGATTTTAACTTTCTTGCTATACTTGTCATATGACCCTGTAATATTTTCCTCCACTCTTGAAAATAAGAGTTGTGTCACTGAAGAGGTGTTGCAAGAATAAGGCAGACCACTGAACATAGGCTGTGACTCACTGAGGTGTGATTTTTTTTCTCTTTCTTGTTTAGATACTGACATTGTATTAAAATTATAGACTGTGATCATTGAACCAGACAAACATAGCTCAAAGAAAGTACTCAAGCCCAAACATAAGTGCACACAGCATAAGTTTGAGCCCGAGGCCTTGCCGTCTTACCTACAAGCTATAATAAACACAATGAGAGGGGAGGGGTGTGTGTGTGTGTGTGTGTGTGTGTGTGTGTGTGTGTGTGTGTGTAAACACTGAAGGTTGGGGATTGACATCTGATGCCTTCTCACTCTCTGTCTTACTTTTGAGACATGATTTCTCACTATGTAATCTGGGAGATTACAATTTTGGCTAAAATGGCTGGCTGGAGAGCTCTAGAAATCTGCCCATTGTAGCTGAACTTTGGCTACTTTCTGGGTTCTTTCTTCCACCATTCCCCACCCTTTTTGTACCCTTTCAAGACCCTAACACTAGATAGGAATGAAAAAAGAATAAAGGAAAAAGTAGGCAACATTATTGTTAGACTACTTTCCTGAGGAATAGTGGTGTCAGGTTCCTTGAGGTAAATTTGATCTTCACTGGCAAAATATATATTTTTTTCTTTTTTCCTCTTTGTACACAACAAACAGCAAACAACCAATAATCCACAAACAACTGCCACCTCTTGGGGCCCTAGTATTTATATACCCTCTGAAAAATCTTGAGAATTCAAAACACCACTCAATTGCCAAAACTATCTGCAGCTGGAAAAATCACACCCCTGCTAGAGCACGAGGCAAATTATAGTCAGCTGCTGTGGACACTCAGAAGCAGCTCCACATCCCACAGCTGGGTTCAGAATGAAAATATATTTCCACAATATTTCTGTGGTTTTTCAAACAAGCCAAAACTCTCACTACAGCCTATCTCTACCACTCACCCAACTGCTGGGGTGCCATACAGATGCATGCTATAGTGTGTAACTTTTACAAGCATTTTTGCCAACTAAGCTGTCTCCACAGATCACAGTGAACACTCTTCAAGCAGCTTTTAACCAGCCTCAGACCTGGGAAATAATAAAAAGACATCCAAGCTTTTATAAATAAAGTATCCTTGGGTGCCTTCTGTTATAATTTTAACTTTTCCCTCCAAAATAATATGTGCATTCTAACCTAGATTCCTTATAATATATGACCTTCTCCACTGTCTTACTCAGGGTTTCTATTCCTGCACAAACATCATGACCAAGAAGCAAGTTGAGGAGGAAAGGGTTTATTCAACTTACACTTCCACATTGCTGTTCATCACCAAAGGAAATCAGGACTGGAACCTAAGCAGGAACAAATGTAGAGACCATGGATGGATGTTACTTATTGGCTTGCTTCCCCTGACTTGCTCAGCTTGCTTTCTTATAGAACCCAGAGATGGCACCACACACAATGAGTCCTCCCACCCTTGATCACTAATTGATAAAATGCCTCACAGCTGGATCTCATGGAAGCATTTCCTCAAGGGAGGATCCTTTCTGTGTGTTAACTCCAGCTTGTGTCAAGTTGACTCACAAAACCAACCAGTACATCCACCAACAATTAGTTGCCATTAGTTAAGATGAGATCAAAGATCAGGGTTGGTCCTTAATATAATATAGCTGATGCCTTCATTAGAGAAGACACACAAGGACAAAGAGAAGGGTAACTGAAAATTAAGGTAGAGGTTAGAAAGGCACCACCAATCTTTCCCTGAACTGTGGAGGGTTGACTGGCAACAAGAGAAGAAGGAAGGAAGTGGACCTGGTTGTCCCCTACATCCAAGCCATGAAGACTGCATCCCAGCTGCCCTAAAGCACTCAGCTTGTTGTACTTTGGTATATCAACAAGAATACTCCAAGAAAAGCAAAACATAGGATGAGGGAAAGGAAGTGCAAGGAGAAAGAACTAAAAGCAACCCAGCCAGAGGGCTCCAAACTCCTCTCTGACAGGCTAGGCACTCACATGCTGTTTTGAGAAATGGTCTTTTTTTTGTCACATGGCTCTAGGCTAGAAAACAGCAGGAAAGACAACTTTATAGCTTACCTGGCATCACAAAATAATTAGCAAAGTGCCACGAGGTGCTCCTGGAAGGTGATTCAGTCCCACTGCTGTTCAGCCTGAAAGAACAGCATGGAGCAACCAGTCAGCCTGGAAGTACAGTGCTCTGAGAGGAGATGACCTCATTTGGGAGCAGGTATTACTACACATTGTTCTTCACAGTAAAGGATTTTTCTGCACCTGTACAGACATATTTGACTGCTAGAGAACAGCTGCAGAATGTGGAATGATGGTCACATCTATCCAAATGAGTGAGGATAATTACTCTAGTCCCCATCCAGCTTCCAGAAAAAAGTGTTGTCTCACATGCACTCCAGACCCTCTCTATGAGCATGGATAACATAAAGAGCTAAGGTCTTCTCTCCAAATATGCCAATTAAGATAATAACATTTGACCCTCTACTCCTTACTGACCCCAGTGATCAAAGTTCCCAGTCCTTAATGTAAACCCAAATGTACATAGTTTATACAAGTACATGTAAACATAGGCTTCATCCTATGAGCATTCTTTTCATTTTTTATCTTCTAGCCATAGAAACATGAACACTGACATTTCGTGTAGAAATAAAATAAGACAAACAGGTAAAATAATCCTCACTATCATGTATTGACTGCTTTGACCTTCCAGGACCAATCTTAACACTTAGATAAATTGCCTTTAAGTCCTTGCCAAACACCATGGTCCATTATTACTACTAAACTACAGATAAGCAAGTTAATATTCAGAATATGTACATGAAGAGGACCCACTGCAAGTCAGGAGCAAGGTGAGACTCAAGTAATCAGCTTCTACTTGCCTTTCCTGCCTACACTGTCTTACACTGTGCTGTCTACTCTATTTGAAATGGGAAGAAAAAAATTCCTCAAATGGGCTCCCAGTTATGAGTGAATCACAGTGGACCTAGAATCATTCCTGTCTGCCTTCCTCAGGACAGGCTAGGATTTATTAACCATAAGATGCTGTTTTAATTATTGTTCTATTGCTTGTAATAAGATATCATGACCAAGACAGCCTATAGAAGAAATAGTTTATTGGGGCTTACAGTTTCAGAGGGTGAGTATACGACCATTATAGTAGGGGAGTGTGGCAACAGGCAAGTAAGCATGGTGCTGGGACCCTGGCATCTTGAGACAACAACCACAGACAGAGAGAGAGGTAACTGGGAGTGGCATGGGCTTTTGGAACCTCAAAGCTCACTCTCAGTTATAAACCTCTTCCAACAAGGCCACACCTCCTAATCCTTCCCAAACAGTTCCACCAACTGAAGACCAAGTATTCAAACACATGAGCCTATAGGGATCATTCCTATTCAAGCCACCACAGTGCTGTGCTTCATGAAGAAAGTTTCTCAAACAAGTTACTCATTTATCCTCTTTCAGTTTACTTAACTGGTTTAAGATGTTGATATAGCAATGTGACTATAACAAATGATGACTCATCATACATATGCAAACTGCCTTAGATTACCTTTAAATGATATCCCTGACAAAAATACAGCAATGTGAAGTGATAGATGATATCATCAGCTTGACTGTGAGAATCACTTCAAATGGTCTATAGACATCAAAGCATCACATTACAATCATAAATATACATGATTTTTATCTGTCAGTTATACCTTATTAAAGTTGGAAGAAATTGAGGGAAAGGGAGAGGAAAAGAGGGAGAGAAGGAGCAAGGAAGGATGAATAAAAGGAAAGAATGAAGTAAAAGCAAAACTTAGGATTAAAAAAAAATATACTTTAAAGACAGAGAAAAAAGCCAAAAGGGCAGATGATATGATGATGTCAGGCAGGATAAGCAAACCATTGGTTTTAAAATGAGGTGGTTGCAAAGGGGAAGCATAGAATGAAGTAGATTCTGCACTATCTGTGGGAACAGGGTAAGGACAAAAGAAGTCACAAGAAACCATGGTAATTAAAGCAGTACAATCACACAGCAGACTCATTCTTGCCTTGATGTGTGAACATCTGTGACCTCCAGGGAGAAAAAAATCAATCCAGAGCTTTGAACAAAAAGTAACAGGTTTAAGATTGTGGAAGATCATTCCCCTCCCCTTGAGGACATATAAAATGTCTCACTTGCCCACTTTTAAATTAAAAATGGGAACTATTAAAGACTGAGAAGGTGCTGGAGAGTGGAAAGATAAATGTAGAGTGTACATGATCAATGGCCAATATAGACATGCACAGGAATACAGCAGTAGTACCCATTAATTCCTACAATTAACATACTAAAGAAGAGTGGAGGAAGGGAGAGGGAAGGAAGAAAAGTGGGATTTCTTCCTCATTCCATGCCACAAAGAGTTAAGCAAATTATGGCATAAGCACAAATCAGAAAACCGTGTTCCTATTAAAAATCACATTTTCAAGAAATTTTAATGCCATAATATAATGCTGACAAGAGAGAGTTAAACATAAAAAGCAGAATGCAAAGGTGCCTCTGTTACAAAAGCCAATTTTGTTAAAATAAATGCAATTCTATTTGTTTGAATAGAATGGAGGTAGGGAGAAATTTATCTCATACTGGTAAGGGTAGTGATTGTAGAAGGTAGTAGATAGCCCACACTCATGATCATATAGGCAGCACTAATTGGACTCAGGGGATTATCAATAACAAATATATTGCTAGGCAGTGGTGGTGCATGCCTTTAATCCCAGTACTTGGGAGGCAGAGGCAGGCGGATTTCTGAGTTTGAGACCAGCCTGGTCTACAGAGTGAGTTTCAGGACAGCCAGGGCTATACAGAGAAACCCTGTCTCGAAAAACCAAAAAGAGAAAGAAAGAAAGAAAGAAAGAAAGAAAGAAAGAAAGAAAGAAAGAAAGAAAGAAAGAAAGAAAGAAAGAAAGGAAAAGAAAAGAAAAGAAAAGAAAAGAAAAGAAAAGAAAAGAAAAGAAAAGAAAAGAAAAGAAAAGAAAAAACCAAACAAATATATTTAAAGGTGGACATGAAAGAGTGATGGGTGGGCACTAGGGATGATATTTTTTTATTAAATATTTTCTTTATTTACATGCCATATGATATCTCCTTTCCCAGTTTCCCCTCCAAAAAGCAAAAACAAAACAAAAAACAACAACAAGAACAAACCCCTGTTCCCCCCTCCCTCCTGCTTGCCACCCCACCCTCTCCTGCTTACTACACTGGGGCATAGAACCTTCACAGGACCAAGAGCTTCTTCAGGATGATTTTTTTTTAAAGGAGAAAATGGTAGATGGACATGATCAAACAGACAGTGCACAGGGCCAGACGAAAGGCTGCAGAAAGACACTCTCCACCTGGCCTAAGGACCTGAGTTCCATTCCTGGGTCCTATGGGGTAGAAAGAGAAAGCTGACTCCTACAAATTATTGTCTGATCACCATGGCTGCACCATGGTATATGGACTTCTGTACACATATACATAGTAAATATTACATGTACTAAAATATGTTTTTAAAATAACATACAAATGTATGAATATTCAGAGGATAAATGAAAATATTAAAAGAATGGCTATCTGTATGTAAATGAGCAGTTAGTCTTTATTTTTTTCTTTATAGTTTTATATATTTTATAAAAGTCATGTAATATTTTATACTATGAAAAAATAGTCAATATTTTTGGGTGGTTTGGACAAATTTTTAAGACTAGTAAATGGTGAAGAGGATGTGTGCGGTAGATACAAGGCCCATGATTCACTTCCCTGCACAATAAAACATAAAAGTAAAAATAAATGACAATACTAGGTGGGTGAGTCACAAAAATAAAGTTCCCATTCTAGCTCTGCTTCAGATCTCTTCCTCAGCCTATGTCTTGGTATCACCAGTTTGTTCAAGAGATGCTCATAATATCTAAGTTTGCTGTTCCCATTATGCATCATGGCTAATTTGTAAATTAAGAAGGGGGAAGAAGTGTGGAACACAATGAAGGGTGGGGCCATGGAGATGGATCAGTAAGTAAAAGTGCTACAAAAACAAGAGGACCTAAGTTTAGATTCCCAGTACCCATGTAAATGCTGAAGGGCTAAGACAAGTAGATCCCAAAGACTTGCTGGCCAGCTAGTCGAATGAAATCAATGAGCAAAAGATTTAGTAAGAGCCCTATCTCAAAAGATAAGGTCAACAGTGATAGTGTTAGATAACCAACCTCTAGCCTCCAAATGTATACACATATCAAGTACACACACACATACACACACACACACACACATATCATGGAGGTGAGGAAAGGGTAGAGATGGGGAAGAGGAAGTGGGGGAGGAGGAGGAAGAGGAGAAGGGGAAGGGAAGGGAAGGGAAGGGAAGGGAAGGGAAGGGAAGGGGAGGGAAGGGAAGGGAAGGGAAACTAAAGAGGAGCCAGGCCATACCAGCAGGTATGAGGTGAGAAGATTTGGAACAACATGAAGTTGACTTGAAGGAATCCCAGTACTCATCAGGCCCTGTATCCTTTTGTCCTTAGAATCTGCACAGATCTTCTGTTGATTTAATAATTAAACCTTGAAATATCTCAGAGTGATTTCCCCACACCAGTCCACGAAGATAGAAATTAATCTCTATGCCAAAGCAAGAACAACATAGAAATGTAATGAAATCAAACTGAGATCCACACCTAGTGCCCCAGGCCAGGAACAACTCACCCTGGAAATAAAGCAATTATTTGTGGTATCTGCCCATTTCACCTTTAGCCCTCAGATTTGATGGAAAACAATTCAGTTAAAGATGATACTGATTAACTCCTTCCCCCAAACACTCCCATGTGCTTTCACTCTGGACCCCTGGCATTAGGAACTTGTGAACAAAACTTGCCTCCTGTCTGAGCTCTTAGGACCTCAATATCTCCCGAGACAGAATGTGAAAAACAGAAATTTTCACTCTACTAATAAAATTGGGATTTTTCATTTTCAACTTTTTGAAACACAGAACACACTCAATCATGACCTTACATCTCAGTAGATGATGCTGAAGCCCAGAGTGCTTTATGGAAAATCAGAGCCCATCAGTCCAAGAGAGGCAGCTGTGGAAGAGCTGCACTGGGAGCCACAGAATGGCAGGACTACTCTCCAAAAAATATTTTCAATTCCTTTCTTGGAGGTAGCATTGCAGTATATAATCATATGTAACCTTGGAGGGGGGAAGGACAGCAGTGAACTTCTAACTTTACAAGCACAGAGAGATTTTTACGATGGTATGAGGATGGTTTAAGATTGAATCTCCTTCTAATTAGATTTTTCTTATTTCTGTGAGGAACACTGATGAAAAAAGTGGAGAGATCTTGCTCTTGGACCAAATCATCTGAGTTTACACTCTGCTTTGGTGTGTACTAGTCATTCAATTTGTATGCCTTGGTGCTCTCATCTACTTAATTGGGCATGATGATGATGCTACATGCAGTCATTATAAAAATAACCACACTACAATCCACAGACCCAAAGAAACTGGGTAATAAGGAGGCCTCAAGGGAGAATGTGCAAATCTCACTCAGAAGGGGAAACAAAATATGCAATTGAAAGTGGATAGAGAGGGGGAACTGGGTAGGAGAGGGGGTGAGGAAGGGGAAAGGGTGGCCATCAGGTAGGGTGCGGGCAAGAGAGGGTTGAGTATGAGAATGGAAATGTGGATAGGGAGTATCGCTGAGACTAGCTGGAGGCCTAGAATGGGAGAGGATACTGAGAGTCTATAGGGTGACCTTAGCTGAGATTCCTACCAGAGGGGGATATAAAGACTAAAGTGGCCAGTTCCTAAAGCAAAGCAATAATTCCAGAGTAGGGAGGGGGATATCAATCCACCCACAAAACCTTAAACCCAAAATTTGTCTTGCCTACAAAACATGCAGGGATAAAGATGAAGCAGAGACTGAGGGAACAGCCTACCAATGACTGCCCCAACTTGAGACCCATGCCATGTGAGACAACCAACCCCTGACACTATTAATTAATGATAGCCCTCTATACTTGCAGACAGGAAGCTAACATAACTTCATCCAGCAGCTGATGGAAACAGATGCAGAGAGCCACACCCAAACATCAGGCAGGGCTCCGGGAGTCTTGTGGAAGATTGGGGGATAAGCAGCTCAGAAGTGTCAAGGGCACCATAAGAAGTCCCACAGGGTCAACTAACCTGGGACATTGGTGGCCCACAAAACCTGGGCCACCAACCAGGGAGCATGCAGGAGCAAGACCTAGACCTCATACACATTTGTAGAAAATGTGCAGCTTGCTCTTCATAATGGGTTCCCTAACATGTGGAGCAGAAGCTGTCTCAGGCTCTGTTCCCTGACATTGGATCCCCTCCCCACTACTGCCTGGTTGGGCCTCAGTAGGAGAGAATGTGCTGTGAGTAGTCCTGCAGGGACAAGTTGTCCCAGAGTGGGGTGGTACCCACGGTAGGGCTCCCCTTCTCTGAAAAAAGGGGAGGGGCAGTGGGTAGAAGGATTTGTAAGGGTGACTCTGGGAGAAGGGGAGAGAGGGGGACTGTGATCAGTATGTAAAGTAAATTTAAAAAATTATGAAAACAAACAGCAAATGATCGAACTCAGTCTCAGGCATAGTCTTTGTCATTGTCTTAGGGGATCATCAGTCCTCTTTGATGAGACATGAGCCTTTAGTCTGAATGTTTGTGCTCCAACACAGTTTATAAATTTCATAACGCAATATAATAATTGTATTTAGAAGAGGGACATTGATGGGTATTTATAATGTAAGGTTTGAAACTTCATCACTGAGATTAGAGCACTGCCAGAGAAGTCCAATGTAACTCAAACATTACTCCCTCTACCTTTTAAGGATATATCACGATGTTTATAATCTGTGATCTAGAAAGACATGTTCGGCGGTGGTGGCGCACGCCTTTAATCCCAGCACTTGGGAGGCAGAGGCAGGTGGATTTCTGAGTTCAAGGCCAGCCTGGTCTACAAAGTGAGTTCCAGGACAGCCAGGGCTACTCAGAGAAACCCTGTCTCGAAAAACCAAAAAAAAAAAAAAAAAAAAAAAAAAAAAAAAAAAAAAAAAAGAAAGACATGTTCACCAAAATCCAACCATGCTTCCTCCCTAATCTTGGACTTCTCAGCATCCAGAACTGTAATCAATAAATTTCTGCTGCTTGTAAGCCACCCAATTGATGGTGCTTTGGTAGAATACTGTAAATCAACAAGGTACTTACAATTTACTCCCCTTCCCATCCCTGAGAATTTGAGAAGACAGGTAGATGTATATAAGGGAAGAAACTATTGGCATATGCGACAAAATAAAATTCTCCTTCGATCAGTCACATTAGTAGGCATCTGAGCCCAAAAGCCCTTTCAGCATGAGAATGGACTGATGGTAGTCTATTTCTACAATGGAATACTCTTTTTGGGTGAGGGAAGTGTAAAAAAGAGCAGTGAACTAGCAAACTGGACCACTCCATAGACAGAAAGAAAGGTTTATTAGGGATCAAACTGCCAAGGCCATCCTTAGGAGGGTTGGGGAAGGTATGGGGTAGGGGGATGGATAGAGAGAGGCAAAATGGCAGAAAAGCAAGAGGATTTTATATGACAGCCAATGGGTGGGGGAGATGTCTTTGAGCTGGTACAGTTTGTTCAGGTTGACCACAAACTGCATGTCCTTGCCCAAGGTAATTGACTTTTGTTCAAACACACACAATGTGTGTGTGTGTGTGTGTGTGTGTGTGTGTGTGTGTGTGTGTGTGTGAATGTATGTGTTCCTCTCTGCATTTATGTCTGTGTTTCTTGCGCTTTTTCTTTGGCTCCCTTCCTTCTGTTTATTTATTTTGTCTTATTCTGTTTTTGTTGTTTCTATTTTATCTCATCTTATTATTATTATGTGTTGATGCCTGCTTTATATTTGAGTAAGAGAGAAAAAAGGGGTGTAGATTTCGGTGGGTAGAGAAGTAGGGAGGACCTGGCAGTTGTTGAAGGAGGGAAAAACATAATCAGAATATACTGTATGAAAAAAAAAATCCATTTTCATTCTTTCATTCATTCTTTCATTCTTTGCCCATTTAAGGCATTTTACCCATGGTCCAAACAAAGTGTACTCCTCAAAAGCAGCACAGTCCTCATAAAGTCCCTGGTTCTAGACTTTCATGCAATCAGTTCAGGATCATCTCCTAAACCAGTCAGTTCTCGTTTCCACTGCCCAGGTTTTATCTGGCTCCATCCATGTTTTCATGATGTAATTTCCACTGCTGCCCAGCCTCAGGGAATGAAGTTCCAGTCAAATTACTTTTGTCTCTCTCAAGCCACCTGCACCCCTGACAGCCTCAGGATGAAATGGAATCTCCTCTGCAGTCCAGAATGCCTGAACATTCCCATCACCTCTGTAGTGACTGCTCTCACTATGGGAGAAAACTCACAGCATTCATGAGAATCCAATTCCTAGTCTCATTCTTTATGCAAAAACTTCACCCAGGAGAAGCAAACAAATTATTTGGATGCATGCCTCCAACCCACCCTCTCACAACCTCCTCAGACATCACTAATCGATGCTGAGTATCTTCTTTAAAGTAGGGTAAGGTCTTGGTATCCATATTTACATAAGTTGTATCTGAGAAATAAAATCTGTTTGCTTCCCCAACATGTGTTTCAAATTCACACAGGGATTATCTTGGCTTTCTCTTTGGCCAGGAAGAGACTGTACTGGCTGGTTTTGTGTGTCAACTTGACACAGGCTGGAGTTATCACAGAGAAGGGAGCTTCAGTTGAGGAAGTGCTTCAATGAGATCCAGCTTTGAGGCATTTTCTCAATTAGTGATCAAGGGGGTTGGGCCCCTTGTGGGTGGTACCATCTCTGGGCTGGAAGTCTTGGGTTCTATAAGAGAGCAGGCTGAGCAAGCTAGGAGAAACAAGCCAGTAAGAAACATTTCTCCATGGCCTCTGCATCAGCTCCTTCTTCCTGACCTGCTTGAGTTCCAGTCCCGACTTCCTCTGGTGATCAACAGCAATGTGGAAGTAAGCTAAATAAACCCTTTCCTCCCCAACTTGCTTCTTGGTCATGATGTTTGTGTAGGAATAGAAACCCTCACTAAGACAAATTGGTACCAGCATAGTGGGGTATTCCTGTGACAACCTGACCATGTTTTAAGGTGTACTGTGGAAGGACTTTGGAACATTGAGCTAGAAGAACCACTGGTTGTTAAGAACTCTGTGGGATGTTCTGTAGGAGCTTGGAAGATCATGTTGAGAACAGTACAGAGATGGAGGCCTGGCTTGTGAAATTTCAGAAGGAAGATTAAAGACTCTTATCAGGGCCATGTTGTTTTGAATGTGAGGAGTCTGTGGTTCTGGTTAGCTGGGGCTAAAGTATCAGCTGTGATTAACAATATACCAGAACTACTAAAGTGAAAACTTTGCATTACTGGGACTATTGATGCTGGTTAGCTGGAGCTAAGAAATTAGCAGTGATTAAGAAGAGACCAGCATCATTGAGGTGACATCTTCTGGGAAGTGTTTTCTGAAAGCACAAAGAGGCTGTGTTCCAGAGATAGCCAAGGTTGTACCTTGTGCTGCAGCAGGACTTGGTAATGTGTAAGAGTCACCCAAGTGGTACTGGTTTTGACAGCACGAAGGGGTCATGAAGATCAGCTAAGGCTCGGCACAGTGAGAGGCCATGGAAGGCTATAAGTGAAGATGCAGCCTCAGTTTGCAACTGATGGCCCAGGACTGAAGATGTCATGCAAAGGAGTTGAGGCTTGGCACTGTGAAGACAGTCTATGAGGGGATATTGGTAAAGCCTAGTTACAGCAGTGTTTTGGGAATGCCAGCACCATGCAATGAGCACCAAGGACAGCAGCAGCAGTGGAGTATAGGGCATCTGGAGCCCAGCAGACAAGATGTGTGCTACAAAAGACAGAGCTGGAAAAGTGACCCAAGCCCTTGGAGGAGCCCAGAACATCGTGAGTTTGGTTTTGCTTTCATTTGTGACTGTGCCCTGATATTTTTCCCTCTTGAAGGAAGAACATATTTTAGTGGAGCCCACAGTTAAGAGACTTTGAATTTTAAAAGATATTGGACATTTTAAATAGATTGAACTCTTAATATGTAAAGACTGTGGGACTTTAGATCTTGGGGATGAATAAGAAAGTAAAGGTTGAGGTTTAATAGTGATGTGTTTGTGTGT
>NW_022196905.1:36042785-36043623 GCF_008632895.1 Mastomys coucha | reverse complement strand
AGTTCTGCTGCACCAAGAAATGAATTGTAGGCTCGATTTTTGGATACAGACTTCCTGCTATGATCAAATCTATTTGACTTGAGTGAGTGACCTCATTCTCAGCACACAGAGAACAGGTTACATTCATTTAAGAAATGGTGTTAAGATGGTCTATCCATAAAGTCATTCACCAACTGTTTCAATGAACAATGGTTCTGCTTGGAGGGTGGCATAGACATTAGGTGAGGGTAAGAATTTGGTTCATTAGCAGTGATAATTTGGAAAAGCATTCATCTCAGAGAAAGAGTAACTTATAAAGTCCTCTTCTTCAAACTCGATACAAGAGTTACAAATGTCAAGCAAAGCATTCAGTCTCACTTTGTTGTTCTCTTACAAGCTACCTCCCTAGTTAATCATCTATGTTTCTTTTGTGTATATAAATACTTTTGAAATATATAAGCTGTTCTGAAAACCATAGTATAGTGTAAAACCATGAAATAAACAATACTACTAATAATAGAGAGGCTGAGATAGGAGAGTTCAAAACCCTTATGTTGTACACAGCAAGATACTGTCACAAACAAACAAGCTGACAGTGTATATAGATTGTACAATATTGGACCTATTTCTCCAATTACCAAATTAGAGAGATCATTGGATGACAATCAACAAATTTCCAATTCCTCATATTATTGGATTTCAATCGATGAGGGTACATTGGTAATATTAATTTTCAAATTAATATATTAAGAAAAAAGTAATTGTCCCTTCCTGTTGTTTTGTTGTAAAAAGTGGAATTAGTTTGTGTGGATTTGTTGAAAGATTACCTTCTTGCTTCTTCTAGGGTGTAGTTTTGCTC